>NC_090725.1:144799535-144854535 GCF_036898095.1 Palaemon carinicauda
ATAATAATAATAATAATAATAATAATAATAATAATAATAATAATAATAATAATAATAATAATAGTAGTAATAATAATGATAATAATAATAATAATATGGTAAGATCCTTTCTTATTAATAACAGGTACCTATGTATTAATGATGTCCATTTACTAACACTTTATTTTGAGTTTGCAAAAGAAAATTATCATCATAAATGTAGTTTCTAATTGAAGTTCTTTGTATCTATAAGATAATCAGCACCATCAGAAATTTATTTTGATGTTCTTAGAACCGCGATGATTAATATCATAACTATACTTTTGTAAATTATGATTTGATATGTAACTATAGTCAATTCTTTTTAGCGAGGCAGATTTTTACCGACTCGCATGGGTGTCCTTTTAGCTCGGAAAAGTTTCCTGCTCGCTGATTGGTTGGACCAAGGTATATAGAGGACCAGGTAGAGTCATTTGTGGGGGATAGCGGCTTATCCCCCCAAGAACCGCGTCACCTGGAGGTCATGTCAGGGCGAGAAGTCATCCAGCTACCGTTTCATTCAAATGTCGATCACAGGTCACTCCAGTCATCTCTGCAGTGATTTAGTTCTACATTCTTCGAATAAAACCATAGGTTGATTATTTATATAATCTAGATTATTATTTAAATAAAGCCAAACAACTGCGCCGTATTTGGTTGTTATTCAAATAGTAGAAAAAAAGGAGGTATCCTTTTTCCGATTCCCTCGTGATGAGAAAACACGAAGGAAATGGGTTCATCGTTGTAAGAGAAAGGACAACTTTAACCTTACTACTCATCGCATATGCAGTAAACATTTTGAAGAAAGTGCACATAAGAGAGACCTATAACAGGAACTTCTTGGATCACGAGCCCCGGTGTAAAGGATTCAAGTTACCCCCCGTTTCAAATTACCCCCCCCCCCGGTAACTTGAAACCGGTTTCAGATTACCGGGGGGGTAGTTTGAAACCGGTTTCAAGTTACCCCCTCTGTTTTCAAGTTACCCCCTCATCAGAATGATAAATAATTCATGTGACATCGCAAATATGTATCATGCATTTATTGTTGGCTTCGCAGCAGTAGGAAAAGTAGTTTAATCTGGTATTTAAGACCAAAAATTGTGTATTAGTGAATTATATGACACGTTAAAAGTCACAGACTGTAATTCAAGGTTCTGTGATAAAGGCGAGGTAAAATTTTATTTTGTTTCTGTTCGTGTGATTGTTGATATTTTCGTATTTAAGACCTAAAGTGTCATATAATTCCCTAATTCACAATATTTGAAGTTACAGACTTTCATTTAAGGTTTAGTGATCACGGCGAGGTAAAACTTTATTTTATTTCAGTGTGCGCGTGATTGTCGAGATTTTATTTTTTTTTTATTTTTAATTAACTGGCCTTATCTTTCAATTAAACACAAACTATGACGCATCTAACTTTATACAAAACAATTATTAAGTAAAAAAATATAGATATTACCCGTAAAAATATTTGAAATCAAAACCATCATAATGAACCCTGTTTTAGCATTACATGGAAAAAAATATTTACTAAATTAAATATTAAGAAAAAAAAATGGGAAAATGGTAATGAAATTGTTAAATTTGGAATTGACCAAACAATCAAACGTGTCACAGATGCAGCCAACTTATAAAAAACGACTTTGTTTCAGATTTGCAAGGTAAATTGGGTCAAGGGTATTAAGCATACTGATAACATTATAAAGAAAGACATGAAAATGGTCTGAATGAACTAATTTATTGAATCTTTTGTGATAGCACTAACTTCATCTGACGAAGTCACCATAACCACGTTTGCTAATATAACCTTTGTTGTAAAGAAATTAATTTTGTCGATTAATTAAATAAATTCTAAAACAATACAATCACCTACGTAAATATACCATATTAAACATAGTTAATTAAATCCTTTGTAAAGAATCCTGTCTTTTAATAATCAATCAGAATTGAGAAATGAATTCATTTGATATCAAAATTAAGATTATTTCTGTTAGTATGATAATCGTTTTATAGCAATTTTGCTATTTGTTAAATTTAAGAGTTTCAACTTGTCACCACGTGGTTGCAAACAAAAAGAGCGAAGGAAACAATTTGGAGAGAGTATGAAATTAAAAGATTATACTGTATTCTTAGACCGTTCAAATCCGGGTGAATGACTTATTAGCTGACCCTTTTCTCCTTTTCTTGGCTCGCAAATAGATTAAAGTGGTCAAGCCAGGTGTGCTTTCAAAATGACCCAAGAGAATTGGCAATGCCGCTATTGGGCTCCGAGTTTGCTCTTAAAATGGTTTGACCATAACCATAGTTGCAATATAACAATAGAACTCCTTGTGTCCATATATCTCTTTGTTTATTCATTTATTCTGTCACTGATAATGCATAGTAACTTCGTAGTATTTGGATGCTATGCACGTAAAAAATAAAAGCTCAAATATAAATTACCAACATGCATGTCGTCGTGCAGACAGAATTAACGTTGTGTAAGCTACTGTTAGCTCGATTCATTTTAAACCAGAGGACATTAAAGATGGTATGAAGTCTCGATTACTAGGTATTGCTGTTTTGTCATTTGATGAAATGAGTAATAATAAATAATGGAGCTATGACAAAGGGGCAGAAGTGTAACATAAACCGCATGGAAATGTACAGGTGACCATGTGGCGAGGTCTTTTTTTCTTTATGATACATTTCAGGTAAAATTCTTAAACATTTTATGACATCGTTTTTCAATAATTTTCCATTTCGAGATACACAACAGAGAAAAAAAAATCCATACACGAATCCCTCACTTACTATTCTGGAAGATGGTTTAAATAGGATTTGATTTAGCCCATGATAACACACAGCTGCCTGCCTTTAGGCTAAAATCAGTAACAACAGTTGTGAGATTAACACAAGCTGTGTTCAATGTCATCCATAGAGGGCTATAAAGTGTAACGACTTTTCCGTAGTCCAGGTGTTTTCGTATACAAACAACCAATGTAAGTACAGTAGAAGCAAACAGCATGTACTGTACCATGTTTTATTAAAACTTATAATTGCTTACAATCTTGCTTTATTAAAAGTGTCAATTATTTACATATATCATGAATGATATAGTATTTACAACATACATACAAATACATATACATGTATATATATATATATATATATATATATATATATATATATATATATATATATATATATATATATATATATATATATACATATATATATATATATATATATATATATATATGTATATGTATGTATACATATATACTTATGATAAATATGTTGATTATACCTTATATAATATTTGCTTGCAATATAATTATGAAATATTTCAAATAATGGAAAAAATAACCGTCAAAGTCAAATTTCACCTCGTCTTCCTGTCTCGGTCAAATATGCGCCCATGACTGATAATGGAATATCCGACATTTATTAGCTAAGATATAAACATAAGACGGATAAAGGCTGGATATTAATAAACGATACCAATAGGTGAAACAGTACATGTTTATACATATCACCTAATGATTGTGCTGACCCTGATCAAAAGCAATTTATTAATATTCATAAATGATGAGATCCTGCGCAAAAACGAGGGGGGTAATTTGAAACCAGGGGGGTAGCATAAAACCGGTTTCAAATTACCCCCGGGGGTAGCTTGAAACCGGTATCAAGTTACCCCCCCGGTAGTTTGAATCCGGTTTCAAATTACCGGGGGGTAAGATTTGGAGGGGGTAATTTCAAACCGGTACATGTAAAGGATTCAAGTTACCCCCCGTTTCAAATTACCCCCCCGGTAACTTGAAACCGGTTTCAGATTACCGGGGGGGGGGGGGTAGTTTGAAACCGGTTTCAAGTTACCCCCTCTGTTTTCAAGTTACCCCCTCATCAGAATGATAAATAATTCATGTGACATCGCAAATATGTATCATGCATTTATTGTTGGCTTCGCAGCAGTAGGAAAAGTAGTTTAATCTGGTATTTAAGACCAAAAATTGTGTATTAGTGAATTATATGACACGTTAAAAGTCACAGACTGTAATTCAAGGTTCTGTGATAAAGGCGAGGTAAAATTTTATTTTGTTTCTGTTCGTGTGATTGTTGATATTTTCGTATTTAAGACCTAAAGTGTCATATAATTCCCTAATTCACAATATTTGAAGTTACAGACTTTCATTTAAGGTTTAGTGATCACGGCGAGGTAAAACTTTATTTTATTTCAGTGTGCGCGTGATTGTCGAGATTTTATTTTTTTTTTTATTTTTAATTAACTGGCCTTATCTTTCAATTAAACACAAACTATGACGCATCTAACTTTATACAAAACAATTATTAAGTAAAAAAATATAGATATTACCCGTAAAAATATTTGAAATCAAAACCATCATAATGAACCCTGTTTTAGCATTACATGGAAAAAAATATTTACTAAATTAAATATTAAGAAAAAAAAATGGGAAAATGGTAATGAAATTGTTAAATTTGGAATTGACCAAACAATCAAACGTGTCACAGATGCAGCCAACTTATAAAAAAACAACTTTGTTTCAGATTTGCAAGGTAAATTGGGTCAAGGGTATTAAGCATACTGATAACATTATAAAGGAAGACATGAAAATGGTCTGAATGAACTAATTTATTGAATCTTTTGTGATAGCACTAACTTCATCTGACGAAGTCACCATAACCACGTTTGCTAATATAACCTTTGTTGTAAAGAAATTAATTTTGTCGATTAATTAAATAAATTCTAAAACAATACAATCACCTACGTAAATATACCATATTAAACATAGTTAATTAAATCCTTTGTAAAGAATCCTGTCTTTTAATAATCAATCAGAATTGAGAAATGAATTCATTTGATATCAAAATTAAGATTATTTCTGTTAGTATGATAATCGTTTTATAGCAATTTTGCTATTTGTTAAATTTAAGAGTTTCAACTTGTCACCACGTGGTTGCAAACAAAAAGAGCGAAGGAAACAATTTGGAGAGAGTATGAAATTAAAAGATTATACTGTATTCTTAGACCGTTCAAATCCGGGTGAATGACTTATTAGCTGACCCTTTTCTCCTTTTCTTGGCTCGCAAATAGATTAAAGTGGTCAAGCCAGGTGTGCTTTCAAAATGACCCAAGAGAATTGGCAATGCCGCTATTGGGCTCCGAGTTTGCTCTTAAAATGGTTTGACCATAACCATAGTTGCAATATAACAATAGAACTCCTTGTGTCCATATATCTCTTTGTTTATTCATTTATTCTGTCACTGATAATGCATAGTAACTTCGTAGTATTTGGATGCTATGCACGTAAAAAATAAAAGCTCAAATATAAATTACCAACATGCATGTCGTCGTGCAGACAGAATTAACGTTGTGTAAGCTACTGTTAGCTCGATTCATTTTAAACCAGAGGACATTAAAGATGGTATGAAGTCTCGATTACTAGGTATTGCTGTTTTGTCATTTGATGAAATGAGTAATAAGAAATAATGGAGCTATGACAAAGGGGCAGAAGTGTAACATAAACCGCATGGAAATGTACAGGTGACCATGTGGCGAGGTCTTTTTTTCTTTATGATACATTTCAGGTAAAATTCTTAAACATTTTATGACATCGTTTTTCAATAATTTTCCATTTCGAGATCAACAACAGAGAAAAAAAAAATCCATACACGAATCCCTCACTTACTATTCTGGAAGATGGTTTAAATAGGATTTGATTTAGCCCATGATAACACACAGCTGCCTGCCTTTAGGCTAAAATCAGTAACAACAGTTGTGAGATTAACACAAGCTGTGTTCAATGTCATCCATAGAGGGCTATAAAGTGTAACGACTTTTCCGTAGTCCAGGTGTTTTCGTATACAAACAACCAATGTAAGTACAGTAGAAGCAAACAGCATGTACTGTACCATGTTTTATTAAAACTTATAATTGCTTACAATCTTGCTTTATTAAAAGTGTCAATTATTTACATATATCATGAATGATATAGTATTTACAACATACATACAAATACATATACATGTATATATATATATATATATATATATATATATATATATATATATATATATATATATATATATATATATATACAGTATATATATATATATATATATATATATATATATATATATATATATATACACATATATGTATATGTATGTATACATATATACTTATGATAAATATGTTGATTATACCTTATATAATATTTGCTTGCAATATAATTATGAAATATTTCAAATAATGGAAAAAATAACCGTCAAAGTCAAATTTCACCTCGTCTTCCTGTCTCGGTCAAATATGCGCCCATGACTGATAATGGAATATCCGACATTTATTAGCTAAGATATAAACATAAGACGGATAAAGGCTGGATATTAATAAACGATACCAATAGGTGAAACAGTACATGTTTATACATATCACCTAATGATTGTGTTGACCCTGATCAAAAGCAATTTATTAATATTCATAAATGATGAGATCCTGCGCAAAAACGAGGGGGGTAATTTGAAACCAGGGGGGTAGCATAAAACCGGTTTCAAATTACCCCCGGGGGTAGCTTGAAACCGGTATCAAGTTACCCCCCCCCGGTAGTTTGAATCCGGTTTCAAATTACCGGGGGGTAAGATTTGGAGGGGGTAATTTCAAACCGGTACATGTAAAGGATTCAAGTTACCCCCCGTTTCAAATTACCCCCCGGTAACTTGAAACCGGTTTCAGATTACCGGGGGGGGGTAGTTTGAAACCGGTTTCAAGTTACCCCCTCTGATTTCAAGTTACCCCCTCATCAGAATGATAAATAATTCATGTGACATCGCAAATATGTATCATGCATTTATTGTTGGCTTCGCAGCAGTAGGAAAAGTAGTTTAATCTGGTATTTAAGACCAAAAATTGTGTATTAGTGAATTATATGACACGTTAAAAGTCACAGACTGTAATTCAAGGTTCTGTGATAAAGGCGAGGTAAAATTTTATTTTGTTTCT
Organism: Palaemon carinicauda; assembly: GCF_036898095.1. Taxonomy (NCBI): domain Eukaryota; kingdom Metazoa; phylum Arthropoda; class Malacostraca; order Decapoda; family Palaemonidae; genus Palaemon; species Palaemon carinicauda. The sequence goes on from NC_090725.1 coordinate 144,806,554, forward strand.
GTTCGTGTGATTGTTGATATTTTCGTATTTAAGACCTAAAGTGTCATATAATTCCCTAATTCACAATATTTGAAGTTACAGACTTTCATTTAAGGTTTAGTGATCACGGCGAGGTAAAACTTTATTTTATTTCAGTGTGCGCGTGATTGTCGAGATTTTATTTTTTTTTTTATTTTTAATTAACTGGCCTTATCTTTCAATTAAACACAAACTATGACGCATCTAACTTTATACAAAACAATTATTAAGTAAAAAAATATAGATATTACCCGTAAAAATATTTGAAATCAAAACCATCATAATGAACCCTGTTTTAGCATTACATGGAAAAAAATATTTACTAAATTAAATATTAAGAAAAAAAAATGGGAAAATGGTAATGAAATTGTTAAATTTGGAATTGACCAAACAATCAAACGTGTCACAGATGCAGCCAACTTATAAAAAACGACTTTGTTTCAGATTTGCAAGGTAAATTGGGTCAAGGGTATTAAGCATACTGATAACATTATAAAGGAAGACATGAAAATGGTCTGAATGAACTAATTTATTGAATCTTTTGTGATAGCACTAACTTCATCTGACGAAGTCACCATAACCACGTTTGCTAATATAACCTTTGTTGTAAAGAAATTAATTTTGTCGATTAATTAAATAAATTCTAAAACAATACAATCACCTACGTAAATATACCATATTAAACATAGTTAATTAAATCCTTTGTAAAGAATCCTGTCTTTTAATAATCAATCAGAATTGAGAAATGAATTCATTTGATATCAAAATTAAGATTATTTCTGTTAGTATGATAATCGTTTTATAGCAATTTTGCTATTTGTTAAATTTAAGAGTTTCAACTTGTCACCACGTGGTTGCAAACAAAAAGAGCGAAGGAAACAATTTGGAGAGAGTATGAAATTAAAAGATTATACTGTATTCTTAGACCGTTCAAATCCGGGTGAATGACTTATTAGCTGACCCTTTTCTCCTTTTCTTGGCTCGCAAATAGATTAAAGTGGTCAAGCCAGGTGTGCTTTCAAAATGACCCAAGAGAATTGGCAATGCCGCTATTGGGCTCCGAGTTTGCTCTTAAAATGGTTTGACCATAACCATAGTTGCAATATAACAATAGAACTCCTTGTGTCCATATATCTCTTTGTTTATTCATTTATTCTGTCACTGATAATGCATAGTAACTTCGTAGTATTTGGATGCTATGCACGTAAAAAATAAAAGCTCAAATATAAATTACCAACATGCATGTCGTCGTGCAGACAGAATTAACGTTGTGTAAGCTACTGTTAGCTCGATTCATTTTAAACCAGAGGACATTAAAGATGGTATGAAGTCTCGATTACTAGGTATTGCTGTTTTGTCATTTGATGAAATGAGTAATAAGAAATAATGGAGCTATGACAAAGGGGCAGAAGTGTAACATAAACCGCATGGAAATGTACAGGTGACCATGTGGCGAGGTCTTTTTTTCTTTATGATACATTTCAGGTAAAATTCTTAAACATTTTATGACATCGTTTTTCAATAATTTTCCATTTCGAGATCAACAACAGAGAAAAAAAAAATCCATACACGAATCCCTCACTTACTATTCTGGAAGATGGTTTAAATAGGATTTGATTTAGCCCATGATAACACACAGCTGCCTGCCTTTAGGCTAAAATCAGTAACAACAGTTGTGAGATTAACACAAGCTGTGTTCAATGTCATCCATAGAGGGCTATAAAGTGTAACGACTTTTCCGTAGTCCAGGTGTTTTCGTATACAAACAACCAATGTAAGTACAGTAGAAGCAAACAGCATGTACTGTACCATGTTTTATTAAAACTTATAATTGCTTACAATCTTGCTTTATTAAAAGTGTCAATTATTTACATATATCATGAATGATATAGTATTTACAACATACATACAAATACATATACATGTATATATATATATATATATATATATATATATATATATATATATATATATATATATATATATATATATATATATATATATATATATATATATATATATATATATATATATATATATATATATATATATATATATATATATATATATATATATACATATATACTTATGATAAATATGTTGATTATACCTTATATAATATTTGCTTGCAATATAATTATGAAATATTTCAAATAATGGAAAAAATAACCGTCAAAGTCAAATTTCACCTCGTCTTCCTGTCTCGGTCAAATATGCGCCCATGACTGATAATGGAATATCCGACATTTATTAGCTAAGATATAAACATAAGACGGATAAAGGCTGGATATTAATAAACGATACCAATAGGTGAAACAGTACATGTTTATACATATCACCTAATGATTGTGTTGACCCTGATCAAAAGCAATTTATTAATATTCATAAATGATGAGATCCTGCGCAAAAACGAGGGGGGTAATTTGAAACCAGGGGGGTAGCATAAAACCGGTTTCAAATTACCCCCGGGGGTAGCTTGAAACCGGTATCAAGTTACCCCCCCCCGGTAGTTTGAATCCGGTTTCAAATTACCGGGGGGTAAGATTTGGAGGGGGTAATTTCAAACCGGTACATGTAAAGGATTCAAGTTACCCCCCGTTTCAAATTACCCCCCGGTAACTTGAAACCGGTTTCAGATTACCGGGGGGGGGTAGTTTGAAACCGGTTTCAAGTTACCCCCTCTGATTTCAAGTTACCCCCTCATCAGAATGATAAATAATTCATGTGACATCGCAAATATGTATCATGCATTTATTGTTGGCTTCGCAGCAGTAGGAAAAGTAGTTTAATCTGGTATTTAAGACCAAAAATTGTGTATTAGTGAATTATATGACACGTTAAAAGTCACAGACTGTAATTCAAGGTTCTGTGATAAAGGCGAGGTAAAATTTTATTTTGTTTCTGTTCGTGTGATTGTTGATATTTTCGTATTTAAGACCTAAAGTGTCATATAATTCCCTAATTCACAATATTTGAAGTTACAGACTTTCATTTAAGGTTTAGTGATCACGGCGAGGTAAAACTTTATTTTATTTCAGTGTGCGCGTGATTGTCGAGATTTTATTTTTTTTTTTATTTTTAATTAACTGGCCTTATCTTTCAATTAAACACAAACTATGACGCATCTAACTTTATACAAAACAATTATTAAGTAAAAAAATATAGATATTACCCGTAAAAATATTTGAAATCAAAACCATCATAATGAACCCTGTTTTAGCATTACATGGAAAAAAATATTTACTAAATTAAATATTAAGAAAAAAAAATGGGAAAATGGTAATGAAATTGTTAAATTTGGAATTGACCAAACAATCAAACGTGTCACAGATGCAGCCAACTTATAAAAAACGACTTTGTTTCAGATTTGCAAGGTAAATTGGGTCAAGGGTATTAAGCATACTGATAACATTATAAAGGAAGACATGAAAATGGTCTGAATGAACTAATTTATTGAATCTTTTGTGATAGCACTAACTTCATCTGACGAAGTCACCATAACCACGTTTGCTAATATAACCTTTGTTGTAAAGAAATTAATTTTGTCGATTAATTAAATAAATTCTAAAACAATACAATCACCTACGTAAATATACCATATTAAACATAGTTAATTAAATCCTTTGTAAAGAATCCTGTCTTTTAATAATCAATCAGAATTGAGAAATGAATTCATTTGATATCAAAATTAAGATTATTTCTGTTAGTATGATAATCGTTTTATAGCAATTTTGCTATTTGTTAAATTTAAGAGTTTCAACTTGTCACCACGTGGTTGCAAACAAAAAGAGCGAAGGAAACAATTTGGAGAGAGTATGAAATTAAAAGATTATACTGTATTCTTAGACCGTTCAAATCCGGGTGAATGACTTATTAGCTGACCCTTTTCTCCTTTTCTTGGCTCGCAAATAGATTAAAGTGGTCAAGCCAGGTGTGCTTTCAAAATGACCCAAGAGAATTGGCAATGCCGCTATTGGGCTCCGAGTTTGCTCTTAAAATGGTTTGACCATAACCATAGTTGCAATATAACAATAGAACTCCTTGTGTCCATATATCTCTTTGTTTATTCATTTATTCTGTCACTGATAATGCATAGTAACTTCGTAGTATTTGGATGCTATGCACGTAAAAAATAAAAGCTCAAATATAAATTACCAACATGCATGTCGTCGTGCAGACAGAATTAACGTTGTGTAAGCTACTGTTAGCTCGATTCATTTTAAACCAGAGGACATTAAAGATGGTATGAAGTCTCGATTACTAGGTATTGCTGTTTTGTCATTTGATGAAATGAGTAATAAGAAATAATGGAGCTATGACAAAGGGGCAGAAGTGTAACATAAACCGCATGGAAATGTACAGGTGACCATGTGGCGAGGTCTTTTTTTCTTTATGATACATTTCAGGTAAAATTCTTAAACATTTTATGACATCGTTTTTCAATAATTTTCCATTTCGAGATACACAACAGAGAAAAAAAAATCCATACACGAATCCCTCACTTACTATTCTGGAAGATGGTTTAAATAGGATTTGATTTAGCCCATGATAACACACAGCTGCCTGCCTTTAGGCTAAAATCAGTAACAACAGTTGTGAGATTAACACAAGCTGTGTTCAATGTCATCCATAGAGGGCTATAAAGTGTAACGACTTTTCCGTAGTCCAGGTGTTTTCGTATACAAACAACCAATGTAAGTACAGTAGAAGCAAACAGCATGTACTGTACCATGTTTTATTAAAACTTATAATTGCTTACAATCTTGCTTTATTAAAAGTGTCAATTATTTACATATATCATGAATGATATAGTATTTACAACATACATACAAATACATATACATGTATATATATATATATATATATATATATATATATATATATATATATATATATATATATATATATATATATATATATATATATATATATATATATATATATATATATATATATATATATATATATATATATATATATATATATATATATATATATATATATATATATATATATATATATATACACATATATGTATATGTATGTATACATATATACTTATGATAAATATGTTGATTATACCTTATATAATATTTGCTTGCAATATAATTATGAAATATTTCAAATAATGGAAAAAATAACCGTCAAAGTCAAATTTCACCTCGTCTTCCTGTCTCGGTCAAATATGCGCCCATGGCTGATAATGGAATATCCGACATTTATTAGCTAAGATATAAACATAAGACGGATAAAGGCTGGATATTAATAAACGATACCAATAGGTGAAACAGTACATGTTTATACATATCACCTAATGATTGTGTTGACCCTGATCAAAAGCAATTTATTAATATTCATAAATGATGAGATCCTGCGCAAAAACGAGGGGGGTAATTTGAAACCAGGGGGGTAGCATAAAACCGGTTTCAAATTACCCCCGGGGGTAGCTTGAAACCGGTATCAAGTTACCCCCCCGGTAGTTTGAATCCGGTTTCAAATTACCGGGGGGTAAGATTTGGAGGGGGTAATTTCAAACCGGTACATGTAAAGGATTCAAGTTACCCCCCGTTTCAAATTACCCCCCCGGTAACTTGAAACCGGTTTCAGATTACCGGGGGGGGGTAGTTTGAAACCGGTTTCAAGTTACCCCCTCTGATTTCAAGTTACCCCCTCATCAGAATGATAAATAATTCATGTGACATCGCAAATATGTATCATGCATTTATTGTTGGCTTCGCAGCAGTAGGAAAAGTAGTTTAATCTGGTATTTAAGACCAAAAATTGTGTATTAGTGAATTATATGACACGTTAAAAGTCACAGACTGTAATTCAAGGTTCTGTGATAAAGGCGAGGTAAAATTTTATTTTGTTTCTGTTCGTGTGATTGTTGATATTTTCGTATTTAAGACCTAAAGTGTCATATAATTCCCTAATTCACAATATTTGAAGTTACAGACTTTCATTTAAGGTTTAGTGATCACGGCGAGGTAAAACTTTATTTTATTTCAGTGTGCGCGTGATTGTCGAGATTTTATTTTTTTTTTTATTTTTAATTAACTGGCCTTATCTTTCAATTAAACACAAACTATGACGCATCTAACTTTATACAAAACAATTATTAAGTAAAAAAATATAGATATTACCCGTAAAAATATTTGAAATCAAAACCATCATAATGAACCCTGTTTTAGCATTACATGGAAAAAAATATTTACTAAATAAATATTAAGAAAAAAAAATGGGAAAATGGTAATGAAATTGTTAAATTTGGAATTGACCAAACAATCAAACGTGTCACAGATGCAGCCAACTTATAAAAAACGACTTTGTTTCAGATTTGCAAGGTAAATTGGGTCAAGGGTATTAAGCATACTGATAACATTATAAAGGAAGACATGAAAATGGTCTGAATGAACTAATTTATTGAATCTTTTGTGATAGCACTAACTTCATCTGACGAAGTCACCATAACCACGTTTGCTAATATAACCTTTGTTGTAAAGAAATTAATTTTGTCGATTAATTAAATAAATTCTAAAACAATACAATCACCTACGTAAATATACCATATTAAACATAGTTAATTAAATCCTTTGTAAAGAATCCTGTCTTTTAATAATCAATCAGAATTGAGAAATGAATTCATTTGATATCAAAATTAAGATTATTTCTGTTAGTATGATAATCGTTTTATAGCAATTTTGCTATTTGTTAAATTTAAGAGTTTCAACTTGTCACCACGTGGTTGCAAACAAAAAGAGCGAAGGAAACAATTTGGAGAGAGTATGAAATTAAAAGATTATACTGTATTCTTAGACCGTTCAAATCCGGGTGAATGACTTATTAGCTGACCCTTTTCTCCTTTTCTTGGCTCGCAAATAGATTAAAGTGGTCAAGCCAGGTGTGCTTTCAAAATGACCCAAGAGAATTGGCAATGCCGCTATTGGGCTCCGAGTTTGCTCTTAAAATGGTTTGACCATAACCATAGTTGCAATATAACAATAGAACTCCTTGTGTCCATATATCTCTTTGTTTATTCATTTATTCTGTCACTGATAATGCATAGTAACTTCGTAGTATTTGGATGCTATGCACGTAAAAAATAAAAGCTCAAATATAAATTACCAACATGCATGTCGTCGTGCAGACAGAATTAACGTTGTGTAAGCTACTGTTAGCTCGATTCATTTGAAACCAGAGGACATTAAAGATGGTATGAAGTCTCGATTACTAGGTATTGCTGTTTTGTCATTTGATGAAATGAGTAATAAGAAATAATGGAGCTATGACAAAGGGGCAGAAGTGTAACATAAACCGCATGGAAATGTACAGGTGACCATGTGGCGAGGTCTTTTTTTCTTTATGATACATTTCAGGTAAAATTCTTAAACATTTTATGACATCGTTTTTCAATAATTTTCCATTTCGAGATACACAACAGAGAAAAAAAAATCCATACACGAATCCCTCACTTACTATTCTGGAAGATGGTTTAAATAGGATTTGATTTAGCCCATGATAACACACAGCTGCCTGCCTTTAGGCTAAAACCAGTAACAACAGTTGTGAGATTAACACAAGCTGTGTTCAATGTCATCCATAGAGGGCTATAAAGTGTAACGACTTTTCCGTAGTCCAGGTGTTTTCGTATACAAACAACCAATGTAAGTACAGTAGAAGCAAACAGCATGTACTGTACCATGTTTTATTAAAACTTATAATTGCTTACAATCTTGCTTTATTAAAAGTGTCAATTATTTACATATATCATGAATGATATAGTATTTACAACATACATACAAATACATATACATGTATATATATACATATATATATATATATATATATATATATATATATATATATATATATATATATATATATATATATATATATATATATATATATATATATATATATATATATATATATATATATATATACACATATATGTATATGTATGTATACATATATACTTATGATAAATATGTTGATTATACCTTATATAATATTTGCTTGCAATATAATTATGAAATATTTCAAATAATGGAAAAAATAACCGTCAAAGTCAAATTTCACCTCGTCTTCCTGTCTCGGTCAAATATGCGCCCATGACTGATAATGGAATATCCAACATTTATTAGTTAAGATATAAACATAAGACGGATAAAGGCTGGATATTAATAAACGATACCAATAGGTGAAACAGTACATGTTTATACATATCACCTAATGATTGTGTTGACCCTGATCAAAAGCAATTTATTAATATTCATAAATGATGAGATCCTGCGCAAAAACGAGGGGGGTAATTTGAAACCAGGGGGGTAGCATAAAACCGGTTTCAAATTACCCCCGGGGGTAGCTTGAAACCGGTATCAAGTTACCCCCCGGTAGTTTGAATCCGGTTTCAAATTACCGGGGGGTAAGATTTGGAGGGGGTAATTTCAAACCAGATTCAAGTTACCCCCGTTTCAAATTACCCCCCGGTAACTTGAAACCGGTTTCAGATTACCGGGGGGGGTAGTTTGAAACCGGTTTCAAGTTACCCCCTCTGTTTTCAAGTTACCCCCTCATCAGAATGATAAATAATTCATGTGACATCGCAAATATGTATCATGCATTTATTGTTGGCTTCGCAGCAGTAGGAAAAGTAGTTTAATCTGGTATTTAAGACCAAAAATTGTGTATTAGTGAATTATATGACACGTTAAAAGTCACAGACTGTAATTCAAGGTTCTGTGATAAAGGCGAGGTAAAATTTTATTTTGTTTCTGTTCGTGTGATTGTTGATATTTTCGTATTTAAGACCTAAAGTGTCATATAATTCCCTAATTCACAATATTTGAAGTTACAGACTTTCATTTAAGGTTTAGTGATCACGGCGAGGTAAAACTTTATTTTATTTCAGTGTGCGCGTCATTGTCGAGATTTTATTTTTTTTTTAATTTTTAATTAACTGGCCTTATCTTTCAATTAAACACAAACTATGACGCATCTAACTTTATACAAAACAATTATTAAGTAAAAAAATATAGATATTACCCGTAAAAATATTTGAAATCAAAACCATCATAATGAACCCTGTTTTAGCATTACATGGAAAAAAATATTTACTAAATCAAATATTAAGAAAAAAAAATGGGAAAATGGTAATGAAATTGTTAAATTTGGAATTGACCAAACAATCAAACGTGTCACAGATGCAGCCAACTTATAAAAAACGACTTTGTTTCAGATTTGCAAGGTAAATTGGGTCAAGGGTATTAAGCATACTGATAACATTATAAAGGAAGACATGAAAATGGTCTGAATGAACTAATTTATTGAATCTTTTGTGATAGCACTAACTTCATCTGACGAAGTCACCATAACCACGTTTGCTAATATAACCTTTGTTGTAAAGAAATTAATTTTGTCGATTAATTAAATAAATTCTAAAACAATACAATCACCTACGTAAATATACCATATTAAACATAGTTAATTAAATCCTTTGTAAAGAATCCTGTCTTTTAATAATCAATCAGAATTGAGAAATGAATTCATTTGATATCAAAATTAAGATTATTTCTGTTAGTATGATAATCGTTTTATAGCAATTTTGCTATTTGTTAAATTTAAGAGTTTCAACTTGTCACCACGTGGTTGCAAACAAAAAGAGCGAAGGAAACAATTTGGAGAGAGTATGAAATTAAAAGATTATACTGTATTCTTAGACCGTTCAAATCCGGGTGAATGACTTATTAGCTGACCCTTTTCTCCTTTTCTTGGCTTGCAAATAGATTAAAGTGGTCAAGCCAGGTGTGCTTTCAAAATGACCCAAGAGAATTGGCAATGCCGCTATTGGGCTCCGAGTTTGCTCTTAAAATGGTTTGACCATAACCATAGTTGCAATATAACAATAGAACTCCTTGTGTCCATATATCTCTTTGTTTATTCATTTATTCTGTCACTGATAATGCATAGTAACTTCGTAGTATTTGGATGCTATGCACGTAAAAAATAAAAGCTCAAATATAAATTACCAACATGCATGTCGTCATGCAGACAGAATTAACGTTGTGTAAGCTACTGTTAGCTCGATTCATTTTAAACCAGAGGACATTAAAGATGGTATGAAGTCTCGATTACTAGGTATTGCTGTTTTGTCATTTGATGAAATGAGTAATAAGAAATAATGGAGCTATGACAAAGGGGCAGAAGTGTAACATAAACCGCATGGAAATGTACAGGTGACCATGTGGCGAGGTCTTTTTTTCTTTATGATACATTTCAGGTAAAATTCTTAAACATTTTATGACATCGTTTTTCAATAATTTTCCATTTCGAGATCAACAACAGAGAAAAAAAATCCATACACGAATCCCTCACTTACTATTCTGGAAGATGGTTTAAATAGGATTTGATTTAGCCCATGATAACACACAGCTGCCTGCCTTTAGGCTAAAATCAGTAACAACAGTTGTGAGATTAACACAAGCTGTGTTCAATGTCATCCATAGAGGGCTATAAAGTGTAACGACTTTTCCGTAGTCCAGGTGTTTTCGTATACAAACAACCAATGTAAGTACAGTAGAAGCAAACAGCATGTACTGTATCATGTTTTATTAAAACTTATAATTGCTTACAATCTTGCTTTATTAAAAGTGTCAATTATTTACATATATCATGAATGATATAGTATTTACAACTTACATACAAATACATATACATGTATATATATATACATATATATATATATATATATATATATATATATATATATATATATATATATATATATATTTTTGGGCTCAAGCCATGTCGTCCTGATGGAAGTTCCTATAGGGTAGCTTCCTAGGGTATATTACAACTACGGCGATATTCCCAGAGAATTTACCTTAAGGTACCAGAATTCTAACTCCTGGAGCGAGTATCCCTCGTGAAAGGGATATCGCGACATATCAGAGGACGTATTCTAGACACGTCACATGGCAATCTACGACCTGAACAGAGATTCGTCTCGTAGGAGGGAGATTGACGAGATACGAATTCGGGAAAGAAAAAGGGGAGCCGCTCCCAAGGCTTCCCTATCCCCCGATTCGTATGCGTGCCTGGCGCCAATCCTGGCGCCATCTGTATTCCTTTTTGCGTAGCTTAACAACTCGGTGTTTTTTCCTGTTTTTCTTGCAAATCTTGGATTTATTCAGCTTTTCATGGCTTCTTCGTATTCGTTGACCTCGGATAAGTTGAGTATAGTGTCTGTTATGTATAAATGTAGGCTCTTGGTAAAATTTTGAGTGATTAATAGGATTAATCTTTGATACAAGAGCCGTAGCCTACCAGAGGTGTCCTGGACACTGTCACTCGCTAGGTATAAATTAGTTAGTCAGAGTGACATTCCTGGTTGTTTTGCTTAATAAATTTTAGCTATTTAGCTTTACATAGGATTTCCTTTCGTGCTTAGTATTATTTGGCGAAGTATTCGCCATTCTGGCCTACGCTAGGCCATGTAGCCTAGTCGTTTGGTCCTAGTACTTAATGCATGATTTTGGTTTTTCCGAGTGTAATTATAATTTTATTGAAGCTTTAGGCTATATTTTATACATTTTAGACTGTGTGGAATATTTCCAAGATTGTATACGTGAGAGTTTCGGTGAATCAGGTAATCGATTCTCTTGGTGCCTAGGCTAATTGCTTATGGAGCCTTAGTATACTTTTTTGGGCTCAAGCCATGGCGTCCTGATGGCGTCCTGATGGAAGGTTCCTGTTTGGTAGCTTCCTTGGGTATAAGACTACTAAGATATTCCCAGAGAATTTAACCACAGGTTATCACAGAATTCTAACTTCTGGAGCGAGTATCTCAAAGGTTTCCCTTTAAGACATCGTAATACAACAGGGGACACGCATGTCTGGTCGTGCCACATAGCTATCTCCACCCCGAACAGAGTTAACGCTTCGGTGTGTAAGGGCTGAGAATAGCTGGGAGCCGTTCCACAGCTAATCTCACTCGTGGCTACTACTGATACTCGAGACGTAAACAAACGGACGCCATTGCTCTAATGACGTCACGAGCGTCTTTATCCTTTGTTTAGTAGCTGCCCTACTGAGACGGATTTTCCCTTGTGTGAACTTTATCGTTTTGCATCTTCGCTATGTCGTTACCTTCAGCCTCGCCTTCTTCTGGAAAGTTGAGTACAAGGTTCCAGTATTGTTTAATTAAGCTCTGGCCGTAAAGTAAATATTATTTTGCGAAATAATTGATGTTTTGTGGCAGAGCTGTGCCTCTACCGGACCCGCCATTTTATGGCGTCGTTGTTGTTTTGCATGTCTTATTTAGTTAGCCACAACAACGCTTCCGGCCTTATATACTAATCGAATACATTAGTTTATTTAGTCTTCATAGCTAGGAACTTTTATATCGTGTTTAGACGCTTTTTATCGGTCATCGATTGACCTCATACCAGTCGGCTACTATAGCCCCCAGGCCAGGAGCCTATATACAAGTGTTCATGCATGATTTATCAGTGATCCTAGACTAAGTTATGAAGATAGTGGCATTATTATTATACAATACTTTTGACTAGTGATGCAAATATTTTCGCCTTCAGGGACCATATAGGGGATAGGCTAGTCAGTGATTCTTACTAGCCTAACCTAACCTTAGGACCCCTATATGCTTCCTTCATCCCCTGCCTTGGCATTCCCTCTAATTAGCCTTGATCCCTTTTCTGAGTAAAGGGATTCATTGTCTAATAGAGTATTATATCGCCTCTCAGTCCTCCCTAAAGGAATGAACCCCCTTTAGGATTGCGTCTGAGAGTGAGGTTAGGCTAGCCTACCTCTATGGCTAGGAGAGTCTGCGACTTTCCTGCGATAGCGATACGTCTTCTTCCCTGCCTAGTTCAGGACTTTTAGCCCTGATCTAGGTCGGGTTAGGAAGGTTTCTCTGTTCCTTGCTGAAACTGTACTCTTGCACCGTTTTAGCCGATCAGCCTAATCTTAGGTTAGGGAGTGTCCTCCCTTCCCTTTGTGGCCGCTCTGGTACAGAAACCCTTCCTGGGAAGACCCCTCTCTTCTCCCTCCCCACCTATCTCTTGTATAGCCTAGCCTATGCTTAGGTTAGTTTATACTTATCTGTCCCCTGTCCTACAACTCCTCCTTAGGGTGGATGAGTAGGGCTACCCGAGCTTCCTTGTGCAGTCCGCTCTGGTACATATACCTTCATAGTGTCCTATAAGGTTAGTTCCTAGTGTAACTCTGCATAAGGGAGTCTCCCCCCCCCCATCTTGGGTGTTCCCTAGTCCTCCCTTGGGCTACCTGCTCCCGATCCCTGGTGACCCCTGCATATGGATGATAGAGCCTGTCTCTATCATGGGTACTCCCCCTCAGGGAGGGGGAGGGATGCCTGGAACCCTGAAGGTACTTCCTGCGTCCTTCCCCCCTCCCCCTGTCTCTCTATCTATCTGGGTGCTGGTCTCTTGCCGCCTCTTATGCCGGCAATACCTGCCTCTTGGTGACTTCCCTACCCTTGCCGCCAGCCCCCCGTGTTCCGAGGGACTGCCGGCTGCCGCCGGCTACTACCGGCGGCTCTCCTACTCCTATCTAATCGTCCGCTTGCCGGTCGATCTCCGGAGTGCCGGCATATACTGCCGGCAACCCGATACTACCTGTACCATCCTCACCCCAGTCACCAATCCGGCATCCCTCCGGCTGCCGGAGCCGCCGCTCCCTGCCGGCGTGCCGCCGTTGTGCCGGCGGCCGCCATCCTGGTATCTAACTGACTTTTGAAAATTGTCTGTTCTAATGCCAGAATCTATGCTGGAGCGGGCTCCGGCGTGCCGGCGGCTTGCCGGATACCCCGGAGGCGTCAAGAATACTTGCACCCCCTCTCTGTAGCTATCATAAGACTAAGATAGCCCTACCTGGCAAATAGATAAGCTGCTTTGCTTCTAAGATCAGTACCTAGTACTGCCCTATTAGTGATCATGCTGTCTCTTTGCATTCTTCTATTTCCAGCATGCTATGTGCATCTTAGCACGGCTGGTTGCCAGAAGCAGTTACCCTTAATGAGACCTTCTGGCTCTTATCTGGGAACCGAATGAATTCGATCCCAACCTTGTCCTTGGCTTTCCATGGAGTTCCAATATAATGGGAATCCTAGGAAACTGAATCCAATGATCTCGGTCATTTGGATTATCCCAGGACCAAGCCTTTGGTAACCAGCCGGGCGAGATGCATGGAGCGTGTTCTCCTTTACTGTTTCACTCTCTATGCATCACACCTTATAAGTTAAAATTAATGATTAATATTAACTTAATTTAAGAGCCATTCCTATGACTCCCCCATACTCATTTTCTCTTTCTTCCACAGGAGGAGCAGATGAAATGCGATTTCGCATACTGTGCCGTGAAACGCTCCCAGTTTTACGGACATACGGCGTGCAGGACTCACGCCCCTTGCTCAGACAAGAGAGGGGATTGGAAGTTCTGGAATCCACTGGATTGTACGGTCTGCCAGGCCTACCTAGTTGAGGCCTTTCATAACCCTCCCTCAGCGGAGGTTAGAGACGTGGCTCGTGAGAAACTGCGCAAGTGGGTGCGTGGTTTTCAGAGGAATGCCACTGGACCGTACCTGGCCACTGAAGAACTGAGGTCCCTACTGTTCCCTAAGGCCTCCCCTGATTCAGTGGTTCCAAAGGAAGCAATCCCAACTGTCCAAATTACGGTGGAACCTGATGTGGTCATGGCTCAGTCCATGCACGAGTGTCGCCTAGATTCCGAAGAGGATGAACAGATCTCTGACGTCTCGGAAGACACGGAGAAGACGCTTATGGCTCAAGGAGCCGAAGAGGATGAAGACAAGGTGGAATACACCGAATCGGAGCTTGGAGCTCCTCCCCCATCCATCCCTCCGCCTACTCCTACACCGACGGATGTGTCCATTCCGTCTACCTCCTCGACCCCGGATCCCTCTTCGTCTACCCAAGAACTGATCCGGCTGATTAGAGCTGTCATGGACGACAGACTGAAGGAGAACCAGGAGTCCATCAGGTCAATGATTGGATCCAGAGAACCGAAGAAGATTTCGGTTAAGGATCTCCCAGCTTGCTCTCATGCCAACCCGTGGAGGTATGCAGAGCATATGGTTATTGCGACCGGCAGGATCTTTGTTAGTGACAAGATTGGCACGGTCCCGTTGGAAGATGTGGAATTCTTCCCAAGCTTCGAGGCCTACCCGGACTGTTACGTCCGGCTTCGTTCTGAACCTGCCTCGAAGGAGGAGACCGAACCTAAGGAAGAGATAGTGTTCGATCTCGCTAAGGCCCAGGCTATGTTAGCCTCCGCATTTAAGAGCAGGGGCTTTACCTGCTCTAAGCTTCCTGCCTTGAGCAAGAAGCATCCTACTTATGTCGCTCCTGACACTGCGGTTCTTCCATTTTTGGAAAAGGCCTTGGCTGCATGCCTTAAGGCGGCGGAAGAAGGGAAACCCTGCCCTGCACTGGAGGAGTGCAGACCCTTCTCCATCGTAACGCCCCCTGACACGAGACAATGGAAAGATGTCCAACATACTTTCGTTGTGGGTAGGCTTGATCCTGACGTTGCCGGACGTCAGTTTAATGAAGACCTCCCTAAGCTCAACGATCACCTCCTTCGCCGGGAACAAGACACGAAGGAGAGGCTTGCAGCGTCTCTTTCTCATCAAGTCCAACTTGAAGTTATGGCCTGTGACACAGCAGTACCAGATCACTACATGGTACTGGCCAAATCCCACTTACTGACGGTAATGAAGGACTTGTACCATTTCATAAAGGCTCGTAGAGCCTGTCGTGAATTCGTGTTTGTCGGTGCCACCGTGAAACACGAACCCCGGAGGCTGATTTCCTCCAACATCTGGGGAAAGCACCTGTTTCCTTCGGACCTTGTCAAGGAAATAACGGACAGAGCCGCCACGGAGAATAGGAACCTTCTCCACAAGTGGGGCATGTCCAGGAAAAGGAAAACCTCTCAGGACGATGGACCTCAGCCTAAGAGGAAACCTCAGAAACCAAAACCCCAGCAACGTCAACAAAGACGTCAGTTTCCGGGACCCGCTACCTCCCAAGTGGTTGCCCAACCACAACAGACCTTTCAATTGGTCCCCCAACCGGTGTTGTCACAGTCACCGGTCTTCACCCCTGCCTTCGAACAACCAACCACTACCTTTCATGCCAGAGGTAGAGGCTTGTCCAGGGGTGCAAGCAGAGACGCCTCTCGTCGTCCCTCCAGAGGTAGAGGAGGAAAGGGAGCTAGCGGCCGAGGCAACAAGTCCTCGGGACACCAGAAGCAATGAAGTGCTTCCGGTGGGAGGAAGACTCCGCCAATTCCAGGATCGTTGGACCTTCGATCCTTGGGCACACAGCATCATCAAGAACGGTCTAGGCTGGAGTTGGGTGCATCCACCCCCAATCTTCCAGCAGTTCTTCCAACAATCGACCCCCATTCTGGAAGAATATGTTCTAGACCTCTTGAACAAGAAGGTGATAAGGAAGGTAAAGTCCACCAGGTTCCAAGGGAGACTGTTTTGCGTTCCCAAGAAGGACTCAGACAAGCTCAGAGTCATTCTGGACTTATCCCCCCTCAACAAGTTCATAGAGAACAACAAATTCAAGATGCTGACGCTTCAACAAATAAGGACCCTTCTGCCTCAAGGTTCCTACACGGTCTCTATAGACCTGGCGGATGCCTATTGGCACATTCCAATGAACCATCACGCTTCCTCCTACCTAGGATTTCGACTCCAAAGGAAAAGCTACGCCTTCCGGGCCATGCCATTCGGCCTCAATGTGGCCCCTCGGATCTTCACAAAGCTGGCGGATGCCATAGTACAACAGCTCCGCCTAAGAAACGTCCAGGTGATGGCCTACCTCGACGACTGGCTAGTCTGGGCTCCATCGCCCGAAGAGTGTACAAAGTCTTGCGACGAAGTTACCCAGTACCTAGAACACCTGGGATTCAAGATCAACGAGAAGAAATCTCGCCTCTCTCCAGCTCAGAAGTTTCAGTGGCTGGGAATCCACTGGAATCTTCAGTCACACCGCCTTTCCATCCCCCAGAAGAAAAGGAAGGAAATAGCAGGGTCTGTCAAGCGACTACTGAAATCCAAACGCATTTCAAGACGACAGCAGGAACGAGTTCTAGGCTCTCTACAATTCGCCTCAGTGACAAACCCAGTGCTTCGTGCACAGCTAAAGGATGCCGCGGGAGTCTGGAGACGATCGGCATCCATCGCTCGAAGAGACCTCAAGAGACGGCTTCCAGACAGACTTCGACGCCTCCTAAAGCCGTGGTCGGAAGCAATGGCCCTGAAAAGGTCCATTCCTCTCCAACACCCTCCTCCATCACTCAACATCCACACGGATGCCTCACTGGAGGGCTGGGGAGGTCACTCCCACCTGAAACAAGCTCAAGGGACCTGGTCTCCACTATTCAAGACGTTCCACATAAACATCTTGGAGGCCATGGCGGTCCTTCTTACTCTGAAGAAGCTATCCCCGCCGCCCTCGATCCACATCCGTCTAACCCTAGACAACTCGGTGGTAGTTCGTTGTCTCAATCGCCAGGGCTCAAGATCACCCCAGATAAATCAGGTGCTTCTCCCAATCTTCCGTCTGGCGGAGAAGAAGAAGTGGCACCTGTCTGCAGTTCACCTACAAGGATTCCGCAACGTGACAGCGGATGCTCTATCTCGGACAAACCCGATAGAGTCGGAATGGTCTCTAGACGCAAGATCATTCTCCTTCATCTCTCATCAAGTCCCAGAACTTCAGATAGATCTCTTTGCAACGAGCGACAACAATCAACTTCCTCTGTACGTAGCCCCGTACGAGGACCCCAAAGCAGAAGCGGTGGACGCCATGTCACTGGACTGGAACAGATGGTCGAAGATATACCTGTTCCCTCCCACCAACCTTCTGTTGAAAGTCCTCTCCAAACTGAGAACCTTCAAAGGGACAGCGGCCCTAGTGGCTCCCAAGTGGCCCCGGAGCAACTGGTACCCCCTGGTCCTGGAGCTGCAGCCCAAGCTGATCCCTCTCCCGGGCCCAGTTCTCTCTCAACAAGTACAGAAGTCGACTGTCTTCGCTTCATCATCGAAAATCAAGGACCTTCATCTCATGATTTTCTCTCCCTTGCCGCAAAGAAGAGGTTTGGGATCTCGAAGAAAAGTCTAGACTTCCTAGAGGAATACAAGACCGAATCCACGAGACGGCAATATGAATCATCCTGGAGGAAATGGGTCTCCTTTGTTAAAGCAAAAAATCCTAAAGAAATCACCATTGATTTCTGTATGTCCTTCTTCATTCACCTTCATGGACAAGGATTAGCAGCCAATACGATTTCAACCTGCAAATCGGCTTTGACTAGACCAATTCTATATGCCTTCCAAATTGATCTGTCCAACGACATCTTTAACAAACTGCCGAAAGCATGTGCTCGCCTCCGCCCAGCACCCCCTCCGAAACCGATCTCCTGGTCACTAGACAAGGTGCTCCATTTCGCCTCCAACTTGGACAACGATTCATGCCCCCTCAAGGATCTGACTCAGAAAGTTATATTTTTATTTGCTCTCGCCTCGGGAGCTCGAGTCAGCGAAATAGTGGCATTATCAAGAGAAGAGGGACACATCCTGTTTGCTGATTCAGGAGAAGTGACCCTCTCCCCTGATCCGACGTTTCTCGCCAAAAATGAATTACCCACCAAAAGATGGGGCCCTTGGAGAATATGCCCCCTGAAGGAGGATGTCTCTCTATGTCCAGTAGAGAGCCTCAAGGTCTATCTTCGCAGAACTTCAAACTTTGGTGGAGGCCAACTCTTCAAAGGAGAAACATCGGGCAGCGACCTGTCACTGAAACAATTAAGAGCGAAAATCACCTACTTCATTCGCAGAGCGGATCCTAACAGTACACCCGCTGGTCATGATCCTAGAAAAGTGGCATCTTCTCTGAATTTCTTTCAGAGCATGGACTTTGAAAGCCTTAAAAACTTTACGGGCTGGAAGTCCTCGCGAGTTTTCTTTAAACATTATGCGAAACAAGTGCACGAAATCAAACATTTTGTGGTAGCCGCAGGTAGTGTTATGAAACCTGCACCTAACTCTGCGTAGAACAGTGAGTTATTTGGGACTCTAACTCTTCGGGTGCCTATGTTGACCCTCGAGTGATTCATAGTGATGTCTAAAAACACTTAGTGCTTTTATAACTGTTCTTATCCCAGGTGAAATGTCATAGTGTTACACAAGTGCCGCATGCCTCGAGCATGATGTGTTATTTAAAGACTTGCGTTCCTCGAGAACGAGTACCTACTAATCCTGAAATTCCCTTTCAGATTCAAGAGCAAGCCTTTATTTCTATGTACATTATTATTACTGTAAATGAACTTTACTTTTGCTGTAAATTATTTAATTTCTGCATTGTGAAATAAAATTTATATTTTATTATTTATGCGTCTCCTTCAGCTCCTACTTACTATGAAATATATACTGTCATAGTTTTATTTATTCCTCCTTTCTTATGGTCATGAAGAATTTAAGATATCTATCCTTAAATTATATTCACCTTGCCTCAGTAAGGTTCCTACTCGAATACTTACTTCTGATAATCAGGAGATGAATCCTACACACAGTGCCCAACCACCACTGACCCACTCAGAATGTTCCTATACAAATATCAAACATTCTGCTTCATCTCTAAGCTATTAAAAAGCTCTTCTGTCAAGATGAATAGTCCTTCAATACCACTTTGACGTCGGCATAGCCCATGGGAACTTCCTACCAATGGGGGGCAGGATACTTCGTTCCTATGGTTCTTATCTAAGATTACTTTGCTATTTGTCAATGCCTAGGCACTTAACTCTGGGGGGAAAATCTACCACGATACATTGATTCTCTGGTACTCTTCCATCAGGACGCCATGGCTTGAGCCCAAAAAACGGATTTTGAGCGAAGCGAAAAATCTATTTTTGGGTGAGATAGCCATGGCGTCCTGATGGACCCTCCCTACTACTTCGTCAGTTTGTTCCCACCCTACACAATTGTATCATGGTGATGGGCAGCAACTGGCGCCAGGATAAAGACGCTCGTGACGTCATTAGAGCAATGGCGTCCGTTTGTTTACGTCTCGAGTATCAGTAGTAGCCACGAGTGAGATTAGCTGTGGAACGGCTCCCAGCTATTCTCAGCCCTTACACACCGAAGCGTTAACTCTGTTCGGGGTGGAGATAGCTATGTGGCACGACCAGACATGCGTGTCCCCTGTTGTATTACGATGTCTTAAAGGGAAACCTTTGAGATACTCGCTCCAGAAGTTAGAATTCTGTGATAACCTGTGGTTAAATTCTCTGGGAATATCTTAGTAGTCTTATACCCAAGGAAGCTACCAAACAGGAACCTTCCATCAGGACGCCATCAGGACGCCATGGCTATCTCACCCAAAAATAGATTTTTCGCTTCGCTCAAAATCCGTTTATTATACTCCCCGGTTGCTTTCTTTTCTTCGGAGAAGGTATGCAATCCCTTTCCCTCTGTTTAAGCCTTGGGCTTATCCCTAAGTGGTTTTTTCCGAATTTATTTTCGATAAAACTATACTAGGGTGTTACTGTACCTTCCTGTTCCAGCAGAGTCTGGTTCAAAGAGGGACAGAACAACAGAGTTTTTAGTCTGAGTCCGTGTTGTCTGGCTTGGGGCAGAGTCTCCCTCGCTGACCTAACACTTTCAAAGGGAGCTTAGCTCCCTTAGGTCACTATCGAAGGTTTCTGTAGTTATGATTCTTTCTTGTGTGATCGACCAGACTAAGTCCTGTTGCTGTTCTCGGGGAGGATAAAATCTTCCCTTGGGAGTAGCAACGCCTTCCTTGCTTTGGTGCTCTGGAAGCTGGCAGGTATTATACTACTGTGCTGGCCCTTTCCCTTAGATCTCCCTTAGGCTAAGACAAAGTTCTTGGCTGCGGGTGATCTGTCACTAAAGCAAGGTTGGCAGGACCCTCTTGTCCCTTCCCCCTCTATCTCCGTAATGGCCTAGCCATTACTGTACTGTACCTTGCCGGCCGGCAGAGCTGGCCGGCAGGGGTATTACTGTACTGTATGTCATTCTACTTCTGGACCTAGTATAGGTTGGGATGTGGAATTGACTAAGCCCATTGCCGGCCGGCAGAGATGCTGGACGGCAAGGGTCTTATGTTTTCGAGTGCTGCCCGGACCTCTCTTGGTCCCTCATCCATGCCTGCCGGCAGAGCCGGACGGCATTGATCAAGGAAGCCTGAATTAAGTTTCTCCCCTTCCTTATATGCACTCTTTCGGTTGCCGGGCTTGGGGGGTTGTGTACACTCTTATCCCGGCATCCATTCTATTTTCTTCTAGTGCTGTACCTGTCCCGGCTGCCGGCCTATGAGGCCAGCTGCCGGCCTATGAGGCCGGCAGCCGGGCAGGTGTAGTCTTCTGGTTCTTTTGCTGCCGGCTGGCATCGGTCTTGTACCTTTGCCGGCCGGCTTATGTCAGTCCTTGTCTGCCGGTCACCAAGAGTGTGGCCGGCAGCTGGGTACTACCTTGTGTAGTTGCTGGCCGGCAATCATTGCCGGCCAACACTGGCTGTTGCTGGCCGGCAGCTGCTGCCGCCAGCACAGGCATTTGAACCAGAGGGCTGCCGCCCTATAGCTGTTAAGTAGTATACTTTAAAGCTAATTGTGGTGTGTGCCGGCCGGCAAAGGCAGGCCGGCACACATCCTCCTATACTGTACTAGTATTCTTCTGTATAGCATATACAGTAAGAAGAAAACTATAGTAAAAGTTTAGGTACAGCACTGTATCTTCTAACACTATTGTGTTTTCTTGCACGGCCCTTTGCTGTTGCCTTCAGACAAGAAGCAGAGTTCTTCCCTGTCTATTATCTCGGATTTTAAAATCATTGCCTAGGTGTGAGCTCCACCTGTTTCCTCTGGAAACTTTGCACTGGTTACTCTAGTAGAGATAAACCATTTTGATTTTATTATCTGGAAGGCTGCAGCAATGGGTTGTGAGGGAAACACAAGTGTGTGTCTTTAATTTCTGAATTGTTATGCTATACTATGCATATCCAGTGATACATAGTTCACTTGATACTCATGGAAATTTCTTCTCTTTACAGAAGGACACTCCGAAGTGGGGAAGTGCTTTCTGCAATGTCAGCAGCAAGAACCTCTGCGGACATGAGTTTTGTAGGAGACACGCAGCATACGCTGTCTCCAAGGATGATCTCCGGTATTGGGACCCTCAGGTATGTACTGTGTGCACTAACCTGATTAATGAGACATTTAAATAGCTAGGAAGAAGCTTCGTACCTGGGTAAGGGGCTTCCAAAAGTACACTTCTGGCCTTTATCTTCCAAGTGAGAAGATGAGGGCGTATCTTTTCCCTAGGCATCAGCTGATGCAGTGATTCCCCAGCCTCAAGAGGAGATCCCCTAAGTTCAGATCCAGGTGGATGCTGAAGTCGCGGTCGCGATGCAAGACATCCAGCTAAATGACAGGATATCTGATGTGGACGGGTGTCAGGAGGAAGACCTCCTTGCAGAAGCCCAGGATGAAGTTCAAGTCCCTCTACATCGGCCGGTCTCCCAGTAGAGCTGGGACAGGCCCTCTCTTCTATTGTTGGAATGATCCAACAAATGCAGAAGGAGAATCAGGAGAAGGCGGCTGCAATGGAACTGCGAATGCAGTGCCTTGCAGAATCACATGGGCCCCAGAAAAGCTCAATGTGAAAGACCTTCCTTTGTGCTCGGATGCTAACCCATGGAGGTATGCTGAGCACATGTCGATGACGACTGGAAAGATCGTCATCTCGGATATGCTGGGCTCAGTTCCCCTGGAGGGTGGAATTCTGGCCCAGCAAGGCACCATATCCGGACTGTTATGTCCGGCTGAGGAAGGAACCAGCTTCAAAGGAGGAGGCAGAGCCGAAGGAGGTCATAGTGATGACCATGCTAAGGCTCAAGCTCTACTTTCATCTTCAATGAAAGAGAGGGGCTTCTCTAACTCAAAGGTAGCTGCATTGAATAGGAAGCTCCCTTCCTTTGTGTCCTCGCCTACTAGAGCCTTCCCCCTTTTACAGAAAGGGTTTCTGGCTGTACTAAAAGCAATCGAGGCCGGCAAGTCTTGCCCCTCCCTAGAGGAGTGTAAACCCTTGTCGCTAGCCCTGCCTATGGACCACAAAGATTGGAAGGACGTCCATCTTACGTTCTAAGTGGGAAAGTTGGAGGCTGATATTGCCGGACGTCAGTTCGGCAAGGACCTCCCTAAGCTGTCTGACTTTCTTTTGCGAAGTGAGTTCGATACAAAAGAAAGACTGACTGCCTCAATGTCTCTTCAGACTACTCTCGAGACGATGGCAAGTGACCCCAAGGTCCATGAAATGTTCATGGTAGTGGCCAAGCCTCATCTGGCCACAGTGATGAAGGACCTTTATGGCTTCGTCAAGGCAAGGAGAGCTTGTAGGGAGTTCGTGTTTACCTCGGCTACAGTGAGGCACGAGCTAAAGAAACTAATCTCCTCCAACATTTGAGGAAAAGACCTTTTTCCCTACCGACTTGGTCAAAGAAGTTTTTGATAAAGCCACCTTGGAGAATAGAAACCTTCTCCAGAAGTGGGACCTGGCTATCAAAAGAAAGTCTTCCCCGGATGAGGGTCCTCAACCAAAGAGGAAGACTATGAGGACTAGGCTACCGTCTCGGCCAGCCAAGCCTCTTAGAC
Organism: Palaemon carinicauda; assembly: GCF_036898095.1. NCBI lineage: Eukaryota > Metazoa > Arthropoda > Malacostraca > Decapoda > Palaemonidae > Palaemon > Palaemon carinicauda. Next base: position 144,830,309 of record NC_090725.1, read on the forward strand.
AGCAACAGCAACTGCAATTGCCATTACCCCCAGTGCCCCAGATCGTGGCACAAACCCCGACCACCTTTCAGTGGGTACCCCAGGCCGTGTCGACACAGTCCACGGCATTCACCCCAGCGTTCGAAGGGCAGTCTACTTCCTTCCGAGCAAAGCCTAGAGGAGCAGCCAGAGGCTCGTCTAGACGCCCCTCAAGGGGAAGGGGATTCAGGGGTGGTCGTGGTCAGGAAGGCAAGACCTCAGGACGGCAGTCCAAGTGAGGTGATACCGGTAGGAGGGAGACTTCTGAAATTTCGGGATCGGTGGACCTTCGATCCCTGGGCCCACAGCCTACTCAAGAATGGATTGGGCGGGAGCTGGTACAGCACTCCACCCCCGTACCTTCGGTTTTTCCAACACTCCACCCCCGTTATGGAGGAGTACGTTCAAGAACGGTTGGAGAAAAAGGGTGAAGCCCATCAATTTCTAAGGGAGGCTGTTTTGTGTTCCCAAGAAAGACTCGGAAAAGCTCAGAGTCATTCTGGACTTGTCGCCACTTAACAAGTTCATAGTGAATTGCAAATTCAAAATGCTAACACTGCAACACATAAGGACCTTACTGCCCAAGAGGGCATATTCCGTCTCTATAGACTTGTCAGATGCCTACTGGCACATTCCAATTAGCCATCGACTCTCCCCCTACCTAGGGTTCAGGCTACAGCGAAGACTATACGTCTTCGGAGCCATGCCATTCGGGCTAAACATAGCCCCAAGGATTTTTACGAAGCTTGCGAGCGTAGCTCTCAAACAATTTCGCCTAAAGGGAATTCAGGTAGTAGCCTACCTGGACGACTGGTTGGTGTGGGCAGCATCCGAGACAGAATGCTTGCAAGCTTCCAGTCAGTGATCCAGTTCCTAGAGTACCTAGGCTTCAAGATCAACAGAAAAAGTCTCGACTTTCTCCATCTCAAAAGTTCCAGTGGCTAAGATCCACTGGGACCTTTTGTCACACCGTTTCTCCACCCCAGCGAAGAAAAGGAAGGAGATAGCGGGTTCTGTCAAGAGACTTCAAGATTCCGAAAGGATATCAAGACACGAGCAGGAGAGAGTACTGCGCTCTCTCCAGTTTGCTTCGGTGACAGACCCAGTGCTAAGAGCACAGCTAAAGGATGCAATCGGAGTTTGGAGAAGTTATGCATCAAACGCGTGAAGAGATCTGAGAAGACCAGCCGCTTCGGCTAAGTACTCTTCTCAGGCCTTGGTCCCAAGCCAGACATCTAAAGAAGTCAGGTTCTTCTTCAGCCACCTCCCCCGTCGGTGACGATTCACTCAGACGCCTCAAAGGAGGGATGGGGAGGTCACTCTCATCGGAAAAAAGTCCAGGGGACTTGGTCCAGGCTATTCAAGACCTTTCTCATAAAACTTTCTAGAAGCTAGGGCAGTGCTCCTTACCTTAAAGAAAGTCTCCCCGCGTCATTCGTTCCACATAAAGTGGTAATAGACAGCGAGGTAGTTGTAAGATATTTGAATCGACAAGGATCGAGGTCACCACCTCTCAACCAGGTGATGTTGGCCGTCTTCCGATTGGCGGAAAAGAAGAAGTGGTACCTGTCGGCAGTTCACCTTCAAGGAGTCCGCAATGTGACAGCGGACGCTCTATCCAGGTTCACACCGATAGAGTCGGAATGGTCCTTAGACGCAGGATCATTCTCCTTCATTCTGAATCAGTCCCAGAACTGCAGATAGACGTCTTTGCGACGAAAGACAACAAGAAGTTGCCCCTGTACGTGCCCCGTACGAGGACCCCTTAGCGGAAGCAGTGGACGCGATGTCCCTCGACTGGAACAGATGGTCCAAGATTTATCTGTTCCCTCCTCACAACCTTCTGTTGAGGGTCCTCAACAAACTGAGATCCTTCAAAGGGTAGCGGCAATAGTGGCCCACAAGTGGCCGAACAGCGTGTGGTTCCTCCTGGCATTGGAACTGTAGCTGAAGTTTGTACCACTACCAGATCCAGTTCTGACCCAGCGAGTCCAGAAGTCAACTGTCTGCGCTTCATTACAGAAAACCCGGACCCTGCAGTTCATGATTTTCTCTCCCTAGCAGTGAGAAAGCGTTTCGGGATTTCGAAAGCCAGTATAGACTTCATTGAGGAATATAAATGCAAATCTACTAGAAGGCAATATGAGTCATCTTGGAGAAAATGGGTGGCCTTTTGTCAAGGCGAAGATTCCGCAGGAGATCTTGACAGACTTCTGCTTATCTTTTTTCCCCACCTCCATGGTCAAGGGTTGGCAGCGAACACGATTTCAGCGTGTAAGTCTGCTTTGACAAGACCCATTCTATATGCCTTCCAGGTCGACCTAGGTAACGAGATCTTTAATAAAGTCCCGAAAGCCTGTGCTAGGCTCAGACCTTCAGCACCTCCAAAGCCCATTTCATGGTCTTTAGACAAGTTCTTCATTTCGCTTCTCTGTTGAGCAATGAAGAATGTGCGTTAAAGGATTTGACACAAAAAGTTATTTTCCTAATTTGCACTCGCGTCCGGGGCTAGGGTTAGTGAAATTGTAGCCTCTCGAGAGAGGCAGGTCGTGTTCAGTTCCTGGATGGGGAAGAACTGAACCTGTTTCCGGATCCTACGTTTCTCGCCAAGAATGAGTTACCCACCAACAGGTGGGGTCCCTGGAGAATCTGCCCTCTGAAAGAAGATGCATCTCTATGTCCAGTAGAATGCCTAAAGGTCTATCTTCATAGAACTTCAGACTTCAAGGGTGGTCAACTATTCAGGGGAGAAACATCAGGCTCAAATTTATCTCTGAATCAACTCAGAGCAAAAATCACATATTTTATTCGCAGAGCGGATCCTGACAATACACCCGCAGGTCACGATCCGAGGAAAGTTGCCTCATTCTTAAATTTCTTTAATTGCATGGATTTTGAACATCTCCGTTCATACACTGGCTGGAAGTCTTCCAGAGTGTTCTTTCGCCACTATGCGAAGCAAGTAGAGGAACTAAAAGAGATCTGTGGTAGCAGTGGGTCGCGGTGTTAACCCTACTGTTTAACTCTGCGAGGAACAGTGGTCTTAATTGGGACGATTAATTCCAGGGTGAGTGTGTAGTTACATACTGTACTACAAACTAAGTGAGGGCACTGTGTTGCCCATCCAGACTGTTCCATTTCCGAAGGTGAACCTAGCATAAGTGCAGACATGTGTGCCGAGCGTTTCTAACGCTAATGTCATTGATTTGTAATACAGGCTTTTATGACTTTGATACCTCGGTATCTTAAAAGTGGCATCTAATGTTTTTCTTTCAGACAAACAAGCCCTGTTTACTATCATACTTATGCTTAAAGTTTTGGGTTATCCTCTTCTTATATATATATATATATATATATATATATATATATATATATATATATATATATATATATATATATATATATATATATATATTTGTGGTTAACCTGTCTATTTATTGCCTGTCAATAATCTGGTTCTTGAGAACCTTGCGTCTCCTTCACCTGTGTCAATTTACTGGTATAATTGAGCATTCATTCTATGTACCTTATCTGGGATAATTCTAATAGAATTGTTCCTTTATGCAAGCTATGTTGCATTGGTTTTCCTCCTATGCGGATATAAAACCTTTGTCCAATACAAGTATTGTGCGGAAAACTGGTCGATATTTCATATTGACGCAGTGGTCCTTTACAAACTATGCTTTACTTAATATAGGGCGAGACCACTATATTAGCTTGCCTGGTATTCGTACATAGATATATGTACTCTTCGAGACTTTTCCAGAGTCTAGTAGGACTCTTCCCTGTAGGGGGCAGGAAGCTCTAACATAGTTTATAGTTAGTTGAAAAGATGTATAACGGTAACATCTTAGGTCTCTAGGTCTAGTCGACCGGGAAAAAATTACCTCCGGGGAGTACGGCACGTTCTGAGAATCCACAGATACAGTAATGCTCTGGTACACTTCCATCAGGACGACATGGCTTGAGCCCAAAAAACGGATTTTGAGCGAAGCGAAAAATCTATTTTTGGGTGAGATAGCCATGTCGTCCTGATGGACCCGCCCTTGCCTTTCTAAGAAAGGGCTGTAGGACCCCTCCCTACATACAGTATCTGTAGCACCTCGTGTACGCTACAAGGAATACAGATGGCGCCAGGATTGGCGCCAGGCACGCATACGAATCGGGGGATAGGGAAGCCTTGGGAGCGGCTCCCCTTTTTCTTTCCCGAATTCGTATCTCGTCAATCTCCCTCCTACGAGACGAATCTCTGTTCAGGTCGTAGATTGCCATGTGACGTGTCTAGAATACGTCCTCTGATATGTCGCGATATCCCTTTCACGAGGGATACTCGCTCCAGGAGTTAGAATTCTGGTACCTTAAGGTAAATTCTCTGGGAATATCGCCGTAGTTGTAATATACCCTAGGAAGCTACCCTATAGGAACTTCCATCAGGACGACATGGCTATCTCACCCAAAAATAGATTTTTCGCTTCGCTCAAAATCCGTTATATATATATATACAGTATATATATATATATATATATATATATATATATATATATATATATATGTATATGTATGTATACATATATACTTATGATAAATATGTTGATTATACCTTATATAATATTTGCTTGCAATATAATTATGAAATATTTCAAATAATGGAAAAAATAACCGTCAAAGTCAAATTTCACCTCGTCTTCCTGTCTCGGTCAAATATGCGCCCATGACTGATAATGGAATATCCGACATTTATTAGCTAAGATATAAACATAAGACGGATAAAGGCTGGATATTAATAAACGATACCAATAGGTGAAACAGTACATGTTTATACATATCACCTAATGATTGTGTTGACCCTGATCAAAAGCAATTTATTAATATTCATAAATGATGAGATCCTGCGCAAAAACGAGGGGGGTAATTTGAAACCAGGGGGGTAGCATAAAACCGGTTTCAAATTACCCCCGGGGGTAGCTTGAAACCGGTATCAAGTTACCCCCCGGTAGTTTGAATCCGGTTTCAAATTACCGGGGGGTAAGATTTGGAGGGGGTAATTTCAAAGTTACCCCCCGTTTCAAATTACCCCCCGGTAACTTGAAACCGGTTTCAGATTACCGGGGGGGGGTAGTTTGAAACCGGTTTCAAGTTACCCCCTCTGTTTTCAAGTTACCCCCTCATCAGAATGATAAATAATTCATGTGACATCGCAAATATGTATCATTCATTTATTGTTGGCTTCGCAGCAGTAGGAAAAGTAGTTTAATCTGGTATTTAAGACCAAAAATTGTGTATTAGTGAATTATATGACACGTTAAAAGTCACAGACTGTAATTCAAGGTTCTGTGATAAAGGCGAGGTAAAATTTTATTTTGTTTCTGTTCGTGTGATTGTTGATATTTTCGTATTTAAGACCTAAAGTGTCATATAATTCCCTAATTCACAATATTTGAAGTTACAGACTTTCATTTAAGGTTTAGTGATCACGGCGAGGTAAAACTTTATTTTATTTCAGTGTGCGCGTCATTGTCGAGATTTTATTTTTTTTTTAATTTTTAATTAACTGGCCTTATCTTTCAATTAAACACAAACTATGACGCATCTAACTTTATACAAAACAATTATTAAGTAAAAAAATATAGATATTACCCGTAAAAATATTTGAAATCAAAACCATCATAATGAACCCTGTTTTAGCATTACATGGAAAAAAATATTTACTAAATTAAATATTAAGAAAAAAAAATGGGAAAATGGTAATGAAATTGTTAAATTTGGAATTGACCAAACAATCAAACGTGTCACAGATGCAGCCAACTTATAAAAAACGACTTTGTTTCAGATTTGCAAGGTAAATTGGGTCAAGGGTATTAAGCATACTGATAACATTATAAAGGAAGACATGAAAATGGTCTGAATGAACTAATTTATTGAATCTTTTGTGATAGCACTAACTTCATCTGACGAAGTCACCATAACCACATTTGCTAATATAACCTTTGTTGTAAAGAAATTAATTTTGTCGATTAATTAAATAAATTCTAAAACAATACAATCACCTACGTAAATATACCATATTAAACATAGTTAATTAAATCCTTTGTAAAGAATCCTGTCTTTTAATAATCAATCAGAATTGAGAAATGAATTCATTTGATATCAAAATTAAGATTATTTCTGTTAGTATGATAATCGTTTTATAGCAATTTTGCTATTTGTTAAATTTAAGAGTTTCAACTTGTCACCACGTGGTTGCAAACAAAAAGAGCGAAGGAAACAATTTGGAGAGAATATGAAATTAAAAGATTATACTGTATTCTTAGACCGTTCAAATCCGGGTGAATGACTTATTAGCTGACCCTTTTCTCCTTTTCTTGGCTCGCAAATAGATTAAAGTGGTCAAGCCAGGTGTGCTTTCAAAATGACCCAAGAGAATTGGCAATGCCGCTATTGGGCTCCGAGTTTGCTCTTAAAATGGTTTGACCATAACCATAGTTGCAATATAACAATAGAACTCCTTGTGTCCATATATCTCTTTGTTTATTCATTTATTCTGTCACTGATAATGCATAGTAACTTCGTAGTATTTGGATGCTATGCACGTAAAAAATAAAAGCTCAAATATAAATTACCAACATGCATGTCGTCGTGCAGACAGAATTAACGTTGTGTAAGCTACTGTTAGCTCGATTCATTTTAAACCAGAGGACATTAAAGATGGTATGAAGTCTCGATTACTAGGTATTGCTGTTTTGTCATTTGATGAAATGAGTAATAAGAAATAATGGAGCTATGACAAAGGGGCAGAAGTGTAACATAAACCGCATGGAAATGTACAGGTGACCATGTGGCGAGGTCTTTTTTTCTTTATGATACATTTCAGGTAAAATTCTTAAACATTTTATGACATCGTTTTTCAATAATTTTCCATTTCGAGATCAACAACAGAGAAAAAAAATCCATACACGAATCCCTCACTTACTATTCTGGAAGATGGTTTAAATAGGATTTGATTTAGCCCATGATAACACACAGCTGCCTGCCTTTAGGCTAAAATCAGTAACAACAGTTGTGAGATTAACACAAGCTGTGTTCAATGTCATCCATAGAGGGCTATAAAGTGTAACGACTTTTCCGTAGTCCAGGTGTTTTCGTATACAAACAACCAATGTAAGTACAGTAGAAGCAAACAGCATGTACTGTACCATGTTTTATTAAAACTTATAATTGCTTACAATCTTGCTTTATTAAAAGTGTCAATTATTTACATATATCATGAATGATATAGTATTTACAACATACATACAAATACATATACATGTATATATATATATACATATATATATATATATATATATATATATATATATATATATATATATATATATATATATATATATATATATACACACATATATGTATATGTATGTATACATATATACTTATGATAAATATGTTGATTATACCTTATATAATATTTGCTTGCAATATAATTATGAAATATTTCAAATAATGGAAAAAATAACCGTCAAAGTCAAATTTCACCTCGTCTTCCTGTCTCGGTCAAATATGCGCCCATGACTGATAATGGAATATCCAACATTTATTAGCTAAGATATAAACATAAGACGGATAAAGGCTGGATATTAATAAACGATACCAATAGGTGAAACAGTACATGTTTATACATATCACCTAATGATTGTGTTGACCCTGATCAAAAGCAATTTATTAATATTCATAAATGATGAGATCCTGCGCAAAAACGAGGGGGGTAATTTGAAACCAGGGGGGTAGCATAAAACCGGTTTCAAATTACCCCCGGGGGTAGCTTGAAACCGGTATCAAGTTACCCCCCGGTAGTTTGAATCCGGTTTCAAATTACCGGGGGGTAAGATTTGGAGGGGGTAATTTCAAACCGGTACACCGGCAATGAAATACAGACGTCTGAAGAGCAATGCAATCCCAGCACTTCACATGCCTCATTCACAAGGTTGGTAATCTTTCTTTTTCAATTTTTCAGTATTACTTGAAAAACCTACTTACTTTTTTTTTTAATTAGTCACACTATTTATACTCATAACAGCTGTTATCTGTGTTTATATATGGGGCTTTGTGTGTACATATAGAGTAAATAGAAAGAGACTGTAAAGGGAGAACTTGGTATATTCCATTCCTCAGTCATGATCATATTAATACAAAGTCTTATGACAACTGATGCATATATATATATATATATATATATATATATATATATATATATATATATATATATATATATATATATATATATATACTGTATATTGTATATATATATATATATATATATATATATATATATATATATATATATATATATATATATATATATATATATGTGTGTGTGTGTGTGTGTGTGTGTGTGTGTGTGTAAGAGAAAGAGAGATATTAAAATGTTTTTCTTTCTACATTTCAGATGATGGTGTATCTGGTACATCTCGAATGAAAAGGATAGAAGAGAAAAATCGGAAACGCTTAATTGCAGAAATGTTATCAGGTTATGAAAATGAGCTTGATGATTACAACAACGGGATACAACTGTCGGAACAGAATAAAATCCTTGACAATATGAAGTGTACAGCTGAAACGATGCGAGTTTTGAAAAGTAATAAAATCTATCAGTTCCAGAAGGGACTTATTGTGTCATGTAAATCCTTGCCAAGGTTGCATGATATGTTGAAAAGTAAATATGATGTATCATACATAATTACCTCCAGACTTAATCAAGATGGACTGGAAAACATGTTTGGCTGTCTTAGACAAATGGGTGCAACTTATGATCATCCTACGTCAGTTGAAGTCAAAAACAGAATAAGGTCATATTTACTTGGCAAAGGAAACTCTATAACAGGAAAAAATTGTAACTCGATGAAGGAGTGCGATTCTTCAAATATGTCGGAAGGAATGTTCAGTCAAGAGAAAAGTTGTGAAAATAATGATTCAAATGAAACTGATCTTGAAAGAGAGCTTATGATTTCTGCAATGGTGTTTGCCTCTACTGAAGATGAGAAGATGCCAGAAGAAGATTCAGAAAACATTGAAAATGAATTTTATGAAAGAACTTTAGAGAATGTTGCAGACGAAGAGGGCCTTCGATATGTTGGAGGTTATGTGGCATCTAAATTTCCAGATTATCAGTTCTTAGGATGTAAACTTAAAAAAGTTTAAGGTACCTGGATTAGTGCTGTAGAGCGACATGATGATAGATTAACGGAACCAAGTGCTGATTTTTTTGAAAAATTAAAGGTAATGGAAAAAATGTTTAAAACATACAAAGGAGAAAATACACTGAGACCAGGCAATGGAGTATTATACGACTTGGCACGCCATATTGAAAATTGTATATCCTTGCCTTTTAAAGTAATAATGTTTCTTGTTAGATGTTGGATGTTTTTTAAGATGAGAGTTCTGAATGCCCAAATCATATCAAGTAGGCAAAAAAAGAAAAAGATTCATAAATTAACTAAATAATGCCATTGATTTAATTTTTTTTACTTTTACTAAATTTTTCTCATTTCTATTATGAAGCCAGATACTATTCTGTGTTATCTATGTGTATTTATGTTAGTTTATCAAATAATGTATTGTAAAATTGTAAATAAGTCTTTGTAAATAAAAACCAGGTCAAATGTTAATTGAATATTTTTCAAGTCCTATCAAGCATATTAATTTATGGTTTCTATTATATATTAGAGATCCAAAATTACCAATCCACGATTTTGTTTGTGCATTACAATGACCTATATGAATGCAAAAGAACACCAAAGGTATACAAGATAACAGAGTGAAAAGGACATCACACACACTTTAAGACAGGCCTAATCCCTTCGACCCAAGGTACTCAAGTTCAGTTGTTCCCAAGGTTGTACTTGCCTTGACCGCTCCCACCCTGACCTCCAGGAGCGTCACGGAAATACCCCACATCTACCCCAGCGACTAAAGTGACTGTACCTCTCTCCCTTATTCTATATACCTTGGGTTGGACAAGATAATTCTAACCAATCAGATAGCAGGAAACTTTTCCGAGCTAAAAGGACACTGCTGCGAGTCGGCGCAAATCTGCCTCACTAAAAAGAATTGACTATAGTGTAGAAAATATGAGAGCAAATTGATTAAATGGATTTAATTTGCCTTTATTTCTAAATGACAGAGTTTGATGTCTGAAAACAAAATAGAATTACACTGTCTCACAATGAAACTCATGAGGCTCAATACTACACAGTATTCTAGAAGTTTTATTCCAGCTGTTACCAAGTTGTGGAAGGATCTTCCTAATCGGATAGTTGAATCAGTAGAACTTCAAAAGTTCAAAGTCGGAGCAAATGTTTTTATGTTGACCAGACTGACATGAGTAGTTTTATTGTTTATATATGACATATCTGTTTTTGACGTTGTTAATAGTTTATATAGGACATATCTGTTTTGACGCTGTTACTGTTTTTTGAATGATATATTGTTAATTTATTCTCATCATTTATTTATTTCCTTATTTCCTTTCCTCACTGGGCTATTTTCCCCATTGGAGCCCTTGGGCTTATAGCATCTTGCTTTTCCAACTAGGGTTGCAACTTGGTTAGTAATAATAAACGGATTTTGAGCGAAGCGAAAAATCTATTTTTGGGTGAGATAGCCATGACGTCCTGATGGAAGGTTCCTTCAGTAGCTTCCTAAGGGTATATTTGACTACAGTAGATATTCCCAGAGAATTAAACTAAAGGTTTCATAGAATTCTAACTTCTGGCGCGAGTACCCATAAGGTTTCCCTTTGGATATCGTATATCAACAGGGGACGTATGTATTGACACGCCACATGGCTATCTGCACCACATCTAGTGTTTCCGCTACGAGGGGGTAGAGTGGCAATTATGGGAGGAGCCGTTCTAAAACTCTCCTCCTACGCTACTGTTATGGTACCTAGCGATGTAAACAAACGGTCGCCATACTGGCCGACGTCACATCCGCCCGCGCCAACTCCATTCCACCAGGCGTATCCGCCAACCTCCAAGATACAATAAGGAAGGGAGGGGCTTGATAGGTCAGAATAGAGTTTTGGGCGGGTCCATCAGGACGTCATGGCTATCTCACCCAAAAATAGATTTTTCGCTTCGCTCAAAATCCGTTTTTTGGGCTCAAGCCATGACGTGCTGATGGAAGTGTACCAGAGAATTAGTGTATCGTGGGTGTTTCCCCCAAATCATAGTGCCTTTGACTTCCAAACAATATTCCTTTGGTCTGATGACCATAGAGACCGTGACATCTCCGTTGCATGTCACTTCCAGTGGCATAAGCTATGACATGGCTTCCTGCCCCCCTGGCAGGGAAGTCCTAATTGGACGTAGGAAGATCTTGAAGTCACCTGTGGGAGAGGACTCAGCCTTGGACGATGGACTTGTCGGTCTCATAGACATGTCCTGAGAGATAAGTACTTTTGTTGGAACAAAATTGTCACAATTCTTAGATGAGAATCTCCACCAGGAGCAGTATAATGAGATAAATTATAATGCTGATAAAATTAGGATAATTAAAACACTGAACAGTAGTATATTTGGATATAATAGGGCGAAATGAGAGGCATTCGATAGCGAAATATCAATTTATTTGGGAGAATTTCGCAATAAAAATAAAAATAAGATGACAACTTATTTAACATAAAAATTATTTGGATACAGACATAGGTTGGAGATTGTCGAAGACGAAGGTGTGAGATCTGAAAAGAAAATCTTGCCACAGCTCACGTAAGTTCCGGTGGAACTGGAAAGTCTTTGACATCTGAAACACACTTCATGTCCGATAAACATGTGGCACACGTGTAACAGTCTATATCACTTCACCATAAGGAGGAACAGTCTCTAGTGACACTGAGTGGCACTTAAAATACTATGTATCGCACAAGGGTCAACACAGGCACCCGTTGAGTTAAAGTCCCTAATTACTCACTGTCCTTCGCAGCGTTAAGCAGCAGGTTTTAGTAAACTACCTGCGGCTACTACAAACTTTTTGATTTCTTGCACCTGCTTCGCATAGTGTTTGAAGGACACTTTCGAAGATTTCCAGCCTGTGAAGGACCGAAGGCTCTCGAAGTCCATGCTCTGAAAGAAATTCAGAGACGATGCGACTTTTCTAGGATCATGACCAGCGGGTGTACTGTCAGGATCTGCTCTGCGAATAAAATAGGTGATCTTCGCCCGTAATTGTTTGAGTGACAAATCAATTCCCGACGTTTCGCCTTTAAAGAGTTGTCCTCCGCCAAAGTCTGAAGTTCTACGAAGATAGACCTTAAGGCTCTCTACTGGGCATAGAGACACATCTTCCTTCAGGGGGCAGATTCTCCAAGGGCCCCACCTCTTCGTTGGGAGCTCATTCTTTGCCAGAAACGTTGGGTTAGGGAAGAGGGTAAGTTCCCCTGTGTCGGCGAACTGTATCTGGCCCTCCTCTCTAGATAGGGCCACTATTTCACTGACCCGCGCTCCCGAAGTGAGAGCGAAAGGAAAATCACTTTTTGGGTCAGGTCTATCAGAGGGCAAGATTCATTGTCCAGGCTAGAGGCGAATTGAAGCACCTTGTCGAGAGACCAGGAGATAGGCCTCGGTGGGGGTGCGGGACGGAGTCTAGCACATGCTTTCGGAATTTTGTTAAAGATTTCGTTGGATAGATCAACCTAGAAGGCATAGAGCAATGGTCTTGTCAAGGCCGATTTACAAGTGGAAATCGTATTGGCTGCTAGGCCTTGTCCATGAAGGTGAATGAAGAAGGACATACAAAAATCCATAGAGATTTCTGAAGGATTCTTCGCCTTGACAAAGAACACCCACTTCTTCCAGGAAGACTCGTATTGCCTTCTGGTAGACTTTGTTTTGTATTCCTCTAGGAAGTCTAAGCACTTCTTCGATATTCCAAATCTTTTCTTTACAGCTAGAGAGAGAAAATCATGAGATGAAGGTCTTGGGTTTTCCTTGATGAAGCGAAGACAGTCGACTTCTGGACCTGCTGGGAGAGAACTGGGTCCGGCAGGGGGATTAGCTTGGGCTTCAGTTCCAGGATGAGAGGGAACCAATTGCTCCTCGGCCATTTGGGAGCCACTAGGGCTGCCGTTCCCTTGAAGGTTCTCAGTTTGGTGAGGACTTTAAGCAGAAGGTTGGTTGGAGGGAACAGGTAAATCTTGGTCCACCTGTTCCAGTCCAGGGACATGGCGTCCACCGCTTCCGCTTTGGGGTCCTCATATTGGGTCACATAAAGAGGAAGTTGGTTGTTGTCGCTCGTCACGAAGAGGTCGATTTGCAGTTCCAGGACTTGATGGGAGATGAAGGAGAATGATCCTGCGTCTAGGGACCATTCCGACTCTATTGGGCTTGTCCGTGATAGAGCGTCCGCCGTCACGTTGCGGAATCCTTGTAAGTGAACTGCCGAGAGGTGCCATTTCTTCTTATCCGCAAGGCGGAAGATGGGTAATAGCACCCGGTTGAGATGGGGCGATCGTGAGCCCTGGCGGTTGAGACATCTGACCACCACGGCGCTGTCCAGGGTGAGGCGGATGTGAATCGAGGGACGAGGTGACAGTTTCTTCAAGGTGAGAAGCACCGCCATGGCCTCCAAGATGTTGATGTGGAACTTCTTGAACATGGGAGACCATGTTCCTTGAACCTGACGTTGGTGGGAGTGACGCCCCCCCCTTCCAGTAAGGCATCCGTGTGGATGGTGATCGACGGAGGCAGTAGTTGGAGAGGAACGGATCTTCTTAGGTTCTTTGTCTCCAACTAGGTTTTTAGGAGTGAACGAAGCCTGGTTGGTAGGGGTCTCTTGAGATCTCTTCGAGCGATGGATGCGTTTCGTCTCCAGACTCCTGATGCATCCTTTAGCTGTGCTTTTAGCACTGGGTCTGTCACTGAGGCGAACTGTAGGGAGCCGAGTACTCGTTCTTGTTGTCGTCTTGAGATCCATTTGGATTTTAGAAGTTTCTTGACAGAACCCGCTATTTCCTTCCTTTTCTTCAGAGAGAGGGAGAGGCGGTGTGACTGAAGATCCCAGTGGATTCCCAACCACTGAAACTTCTGAGCTGGAGACAGTCGAGACTTTTTGGTGTTGATTTTGAAACCCAGATGTTCCAGGAACTGGGTCACCTTTTTGCAGGCACGCAAGCATTCTTCTGGCGATGTCGCCCAGATCAGCCAATCGTCCAGGTAGGTCATCACCTGGGCGTCTTGAAGACGTAGCGGTTGGACGATCGTGTCTGCGAGCTTCATGAAGATTCTTGGGGCCATGTTGAGGCCGAAGGGCATGGCCCTGAAGGCGTATTGTCTTCTTTGAAGCCTGAATCCTAGATAGGAGGAAGCTTGATGATTCATTGGAATGTGCCAGTAGGCATCCGCCAGGTCTATGGAGACCGTGTAAGCCTTGTTAGGCAGTAGGGCCCTTATCTGTTGGAGGGTCAGCATCTTGAACTTGTTGTTCACAATGAACTTGTTGAGAGGGGATAAGTCCAGAATGACTCTGAGTTTGTCTGAGTTCTTCTTGGGAATGCAAAATAGCCTTCCCAAGAACCTGATGGACTTTACTCTCTTTATCACCTTCTTGTTCAAGAGTTCTCGGACATATTCTTCCAGAATGGGGGTTGATCGTTGGAAGAGATGATGAGAGACTGGTGGAGGTGATATCCAGCTCCAGCCCAGTCCTTTCTTGACGATGCTGTGGGCCCAAGGATCGAAGGTCCAGCGATCCTGAAAGTCGCGGAGTCTTCATTGCTTCTGGTTTCCAGAGGGCTTACCACCTCGACCGCCTGCTCCTCTTCCTCCTCTCCCTCTGGAAGGACTTCGAGAGGAGTCTCTGCCGGAGCCTCTTCCCTTGGAATGAAAGGTAGTGGTCTACCTTTCGTAGTCTGGGGTGAACACTGGTGATTGGGACACCGCCGGCTGAGGGACCAACTGGAAAGTCTGTTGTGGTTGGGCCACTAATTGAGGAGTAGCAGGACCCGGAAACTGGCGTTTAACTTGACGCTGTTGGGGGCGTGACTTGTTGGATTTCTTCTTAGGCTGGGGGCCCTCATCCTGAGAAGATTTCCTTTTGCGCAACAAGCTCCACTTATTGAGAAGGTTCCTATTCTCAGTGGAGGCTCTGTCCACAATCTCCTTCACCAGCTCCACAGGAAAGAGATACTTGCCCAAGATGTTCGAGGAGATCAGTTTCCGGGGTTCGTGTCTGATTGTTGCGCCCGCAAACACGAACTCTCTACATGCCCTCCGAGCCTTGATGAAACTATACAGGTCCTTCAGCAAGGTGGCGAGGTGGGTTTTTGCGAGGACCATGTAGACTGTAAGGACCCGAGTATCGGAGGACATTGTCTCGAGGACCACCTGAAGAGACCGAGAGGCAGCAAGTCTCTCTTTTGTGTCCAATTCCCGACGGAGGAGGTAATCCGTGAGCTTGGGCAGGTCTTCGTTGAATTGACGTCCGGCGACATCAGGTTCCAGCTTCCCAACCGAGAAAGTTAGCTGGATGTCCTTCCAGCTCTTGTCGTCCGGGGGTAGGGCGATGGATAGAGGCCTACATTCCTCCAATGTAGGGCGAGGATTGTTGTCCTCCACTGTCTTTAACACAGCTGCCAAGGCCTTTTCAGCAAAAGGGAAGACCCTGGTGGGGGAAGCAAGAAATGACGGGTGTTTTTTGCTTAGGGCTGGCACCTTGGAATTAGTGTAGCCCCTGCTCTTGAAGCTGGTGGCCAACAGAGCCTGAGCCTTGGAGTGCTCCAGCACGATTACCTCCTTAGGTTCGGTCTTCCCCTTGGAGGATGGCTCAGACTTCAGATGGATGAAGCAGTCCGGGTAGGCCTCAAAGCTAGGGACGAATTCCACCTCTTCAAGGGGAACGGCACCTAGCTTAGCATTAATCACAATGCGTCCGGTAGTGATTGGCATAAACTTTGCATGCCACCAAGGGTTCGTCACTGAGCATTCAGGGAGATCCTTGATGGAGATCTCCTTGGGCGCCTTTTTCATGCCCGGTATCTGCTTCTTGATATTTTCTTCCACCTGGAGGAGTCTTTCGTCTAGGAATGCCATCAAGGCCTGGAGGGTATCCTGGGAACCCGCTGGGGTGGGTACTGGGATGGACGACGTAGAGGGAATCGGCTCTAAGATCGTAAAGGAAGCCGCAGAGGATGTACGGGCAATCTCGCCCTCAGAATCCGAGGGCTCCACAAGGTCCTCTTCTTCCTCCTGACCCTCTTCCATGAGGATCCTCTTGGTATCGTCGGAGACCTCCGACATCTTCTCTACCTCGTCAAGGTGGCACTTATCAAGGGCGGCCAAGACATCCGGTTCGGCCGGTAGTTGGACTAATGGGATCTCGTCCTTGGAGATGACGGCATCCGCAGATGCTTTGGGGAAGAGCATGGCTCTCATCCTCTCGCTTGGGAAGTAGGGCCCCGTGGTGTTCTTTTGGAACCCGCACACCCACTTGCACAGGGTCTCTCGGGCCTCGTCCCTAACCTCCGTGGATGGAGGGTTATTGAACGCCTCATCCAGCAGTTTCTTGCACACGGTGCAGACCTGCGGGTCCCAATAGTGATGGTCCCCTTTTAAGGCTGAACAGCCGGCGTGGGATCGGCATGCCCGGTGACCGTAAAAGTCCGGGCGACGAACGCTGCAGAAGGCGCTCTCACACTTCACCAGCTCCTCCTGTTAAAGAAAGAGGCTATGAGTACATGAAGTCATTACAAAACTGACTTAATTTAATCTTAGATTAGAACTAAGTTTAATTATTTATAATATAAGATTCCATGTATAAGTTTAGGATAGTTAAGCTAGAAAGGAAGGTAGGGATGACACATACTCGTGCATCCCGCCCAGTCCATTGCCGTGACCTCTCATCGTAACTAATTCCTGAGGCCTGAGTATGTCCCGGGAGGAAGGAGAACATCCGTGGAGGATGAGCCAAGCTTAGTCTCCCTACAGAGAACCAGGGACGATGGGAGGGAAAAACCGAGTCCATTCAGTTAATGAGAAGGAGGGGTATGCAAACCCCCCTTCGATAGGATAGGCCCCAGCAAAGGACTGCACATGAATGCACAGAATATGCTGGAAAATTAATTACTGTACAACTATACATAATAGTTTTTTAGTTAAGGGTATCTCAATATCATAAGAGTTCTGGCTATTATCCACAGCTGCACAATAATCCCTGCCAGCACCAGGCCGGCACGGGTAAGGAGTGACTGTCCACTATAATGTACCTGAGTGTCGCCGGCAGCCCGGCGGCATGCCGGCATGCCGGGGGGCCCGATCGGCGCCGGCGGATCTCCATCAGAAAGGAACCCTTCTAATCCAGCAGTCTAAGTGGCAAGGAGAGAGGGTGACGCTATAGGGTGATGGCAGATCTCCGGCGTGCCGTCGGCTCCGACAGACGGCAGGCAACCGGAAGCAGCATAGAATACTGACGAGGCAAGTCGGCAGTCATATACACACTGTCTACATTCAATGAGACAGGTAGGAAGTCGGGGTTACTGCCGGCAGGCGCCGGGAGAGGGGGCGGCAGTGGAACGGCACTGACAGAGAGAGAGAAATATAAGAGGTGGAAGGGGGAAGAAAGGGATAACTCAGCACCCAAACCCTTCCACCTCCGGAAGGAGTGTTCAAATGAAAGGAGGGGATGAGGTCTTTCATCCGGCGTCAAGGAGGCCGCCGGCGGCACGTTGCCGGCGGCGGCTAGGTTGCCTGTGGCGGCCCAAGGGAGGGCCGAGGAACACTCAAGAGGGGGAGGTCCTCCTTCGGCAGACCGACCAGCAATGGCAACCCCATAGATCG
The DNA here is from genome assembly GCF_036898095.1 of Palaemon carinicauda. Lineage (NCBI taxonomy): Eukaryota > Metazoa > Arthropoda > Malacostraca > Decapoda > Palaemonidae > Palaemon > Palaemon carinicauda. The sequence continues at coordinate 144,848,149 of NC_090725.1, forward strand.
ACTATAGTGGGAAGCGCAGCAGAACGGACAGGCCGATGAGGGGACCGGGCCGGGCCTACATGTCGCCGGCACACAGCGGGGATGTAGGCCGGCAGAAACAGGGGCGTGATGGCCAGCCAACACAAAGGGATAGAGGGGGGGGGGGGGTGTTGAGAGAGTCCCAGAGGAAGGGGGAGTGCAGAAGGGGCCGAAGTCCACTATTGCATACCCCAAGGAGGGGGATTCTGATCAGGGCTATCCTGTCTAGGCCGGAAGAGTACATTCCCCAGCCTAGGGTAGGATAGCCCTGAGTAGGTACAGCACTGGTGTCATGTCCTGAACTATAATGAAGCAGAATCCCCAATGTCTGCCTAACCTAGGTAAGGAGAACCTGTTTCCCAGGCCAGGAAAGGCAGGGTAAGGGCAAGTCATTAGTCCACAGGGAGGAGGGGTCGTACCCCAACCAAGAGTGGACTAGGGGCAGGGCTAAGCCCTCCACCTTCGTTCTCCAAGGGACCAGAAGGGTAGTACATTCCCCTAAAGGAGGGATGGAGGCGAACGACTGATACTCTGAGGGTCTGTTCCCAACTCAAAGCGCACATCTATGGCCAGGAGAAGGGGCAGAAGGGACCTACCCTAACCTAAAAGACAATATCAAGGATAGGGAGGCTAGGGTGTAGCCTAAGCTACCTCAGAGGGAGAGGATTACCTAGGTAGGTAACCTAGGGGGGGATTGAGGAAGCATATTAGAGTCCTAGCATAGGTTAGGTGCTAGGGAGACCCCTATAAACTTCCCCGAAGGCGAAAAATCATGTATGCACTCACTGAATCTTGTATGTATAATGCCTGAATCTTCATTGCACTTATAACACTAGAAACACTATCATATTATGCAAAAGTAAACATGAACACTTAGGCATCTTGCCTAGAGGCTAGGCCAGTAGGCTAGCTAGGATTCGGCTAACATGATCGCCGAAGGCGAATACTAACAGCATAAAACAACTAATTCCTAGCAATGAAGACTAACTAATATAATCATTAGTTAACGGACCGGGAACGTTGCTCTGGCTAACTAAATAAAGCATGCTGGGCGAGCAACAGCGTCTCAACATGACGCATTCGGTGAAGGCACAGCTCCGCCACAAAACACAAGATTTAAGGAAAAGTAATCATTACTTTACGGCTGGAGCTTATTTAAACAATACAAGAATATGGTACTCAACTTTCCAGAAGAAGGCGAGGCCGAAGATTGAGACATGATGCACAAATTACGCAAAAACTGGGAAAAAACACAACTGCTAGGAAAGCGCTACAGAAGTGGAATGGAGTTGGCGCGGGCGGATGTGACGTCGGCCAGTATGGCGGCCGTTTGTTTACATTGCTAGGTACCATAACAGTAGCGTAGGAGGAGAGTTTTAAAACGGCTCCTCCCATAATTGCCACTCTACCACCTCAGAGCGCAAACGCTAAATGGGGTGCAGATAGCCATGTGGCGTGTCAATACATACGTCCCCTGTTGATATACGATATCCAAAGGGAAACCTTATGGGTACTCACGCCAAAAGTTAGAATTCTGTGAAACCTTTAGTTTAATTCTCTGGGAATATCTACTGTAGTCAAATATACCCTTAGGAAGCTACTGAAGGAACCTCCCATCAGCACGTCATGGCTTGAGCCCAATAATAATAATAATAATAATAATAATGTACACTTAAAAATTTACCGTAAAAACAGTAAACGTCCTGGATCAATGTTGCTAGGCTTTTACTGTTATAAAACGGATATATTGATATAAAGGAGTGATATTACAGTTACCAACCCATAAAAGATTACTCCCTTTTTAATCTAATATATATTTTGAATATATATCGACTGTACACTGGCATTATGAACATCTGTTTGGTTTACTATGTTTAGTGAGAAAACCAGGCGTTTTTTTTTTATAATTCTATAGTTTTTTTTTATAATTTTAACTTTTTTCACATATGGTAAATTGTTTTACATTATGAAAAAAGTGATAATTTGATAGTATAAGGAGAGCGTGGTCTTATAAACAAGTAATATATATATATAGATATATATATATATATATATATATGTATATATACATACATATATATAAATATATATATATATATATATATATATAATTATATGTGTGTATATATATATACATATATGTATGTATATATATATATATATATATACACACACATATATATATATATATATGTGTGTGTGTATATATACATATATATATATATGTGTGTGTATATATACATATATATATATATATATATAACGGATTTTGAGCGAAGCGAAAAATCTATTTTTGGGTGAGATAGCCATGGCGTCCTGATGGAAGGTTCCTTTTTGGTAGCTTCCTTGGGTATATAAACTACTAGATATTCCAAGAGAATTTAACCACAGGTTATCACAGAATTCTAACTTCTGGAGCGAGTATCCTAAAGGTTTCCCTTTAAGACATCGTATATCAACAGGGGACATATGTATTAACGCGCCACATAGCTATCTGCACCCCACATAGAGTTAACACTTCGATGTGTAGGGGCGGAGAATAGCTGGGGAGCCGTTCCACAGCTAATCTCGTCCGTGGCTACTTTTGGTACTCGAGACGTAAACAAACGGGCGCCATTGCTAAATGACGTCACGTCCGTCCTCATCCTGAAGCCAGTTGCTTGCCGATCACCATGATACAGCAGGACAGGGTGGGACCTGAAAGGCTGGACGAAGTAGCAGGGAGGGTCCATCCGGACGCCATGGCTATCTCACCCAAAAACAGATTTTTCGCTTCGCTCAAAATCCGTTTTTTGGGCTCAAGCCATGGCGTCCTGATAGAAGAATACCAGAGAATCAATGTATTGTGGTAGATTTTCCCCTTTAGTGTAAGTGACGAGGGCTTTGAATAGAGTAAGCATGGTAATCTTGATAGAGGTACCGTGGGGCTGAAACTCCCTGCCCCCCTTGGCAGAGAAGTCCCAACGGACCATGCTGAGGATCAAAGTGGTTCTTGAAGGGCTACCCACCTTGCGGGGAGAACGTGAAGAACTCGGAGACAAGACAGAATTGTTGCTATTCGTATAGGAACATTCTCAAAAAACAGACAAGTGGTGGTTAGGCACTGTATATTATAAGGAGAAAAGTCTGGTCTCGAAGGTATAGCGCAAGTAAGTATTCAGTTAGGAATATTACATAGCAAGGGTGAGTATATAATAGGGATTGACCCCATTATCTTCATCTGTTTTACAGAGGAAAAAAGGGGAAGGATAATGAAACTATGACAACCATGTATTTCATAGTATAAGTAGGAGCGGATTGAGACGCACAAGTAAATAAAATAGAAATTTTATTTCACAATTGCAGAATATGGTAATAAATGCAATAAGGTATGTAAAGGTATTTACAATAAAATTATAATGTACATAATAATGAAAGACTTCGTTCTTGAATCTGAAAGGAAATTTCAAATTATTAGAAAGCACGGGTTCCAGAGGAACATTAGTCTTTTAAAAGAAAAAACACATCATGCACTAGGCATACGGCACTCATGTGACGACTATGACATTTCACCTGAGAGAGAAGAACAGTCTATGAAAAACACTAAGTGTCTTTGAATTCACTACGTATCACGTGAGGGTCAACATAGGCACCCGAGGAGTTAGAGTCCCAAGTAACTCACTGTTCTATGCAGAGTTAGGTGCAGGTTTCATAACACTACCTGCGGCTACCACGAAATGTTTGACTTCATGCACTTGTTTCGCGTAATGCTTGAAAAAAAACACGCGAGGATTTACATCCTGTGAAACTCTTGAGGCTTTCGAAATCCATACTCTGAAAGAAATTCAGAGACGATGCGACTTTTCTAGGATCATGACCTGCGGGTGTACTGTCAGGATCCGCTCTGCGAATGAAGTAGGTGATATTTGCTCTTAGTTGTTTCAGTGACAGGTCACTGCCCGATGTTTCTCCTTTGAAGAGTTGGCCTCCACCAAAGTCAGAAGTTCTACGAAGATAGACCTTGAGGCTCTCTACTGGACATAGAGAGACATCTTCTTTCAGGGGGCATATTCTCCAAGGGCCCCATCTTTTGGTGGGTAGTTCGTTTTTAGCGAGAAACGTCGGATCCGGGAAGAGGGTAAGGTCTCCTGAGTCTGTAAACAGAATGTGACCCTCGTCCCTTGATAATGCCACTATCTCGCTGACTCGGGCTCCTGAAGCAAGAGCAAAAAGAAATATAACCTTTTGAGTCAGATCCTTTAGAGGGCACGAATCGTTGTCCAAACTGGAGGCAAAATGGAGCACATTGTCCAGAGACCAGGAGATAGGTTTTGGTGGGGGTGCTGGGCGTAGACAAGCGCATGCCTTCGGCAGTTTATTGAAGATGTCGCTGGACAGATCAATCTGGAAGGCGTACATTAGTGGTCTAGTCAAGGCCGATTTGCAAGTAGAAATCGTGTTGGCTGCCAAGCCCTGTCCATGAAGGTGAATAAAGAAGGACATACAAAAATTGATGGTGATTTCCGTAGGATTTTTTGCCTTGACGAATGAGACCCATTTTCTCCAGGATGATTCGTATTGCCGTCGTGTGGATTCGGTCTTGTATTCCTCGAGGAAGTCTAGACTTTTCTTTGAGATCCCAAACCTTTTCTTCACGGCTAGGGAGAGAAAATCATGAGATGAAGGTCCCTGACTTTCGATGATGAAGCGAAGACAGTCGACTTCTGTACTTGCTGGGCGAGAACTGGGCCCGGGAGAGGGATCAGCGTGGGTTGTAGCTCCAGGACTAGGGGGTACCAGTTGCTCCGGGGCCACTTGGGAGGCACTAGGGCCGCTGTTCCTTTGATGGTTCTCAGTTTGGAGAGGACTTTTAGCAGAAGGTTGGTGGGAGGGAAGAGGTAGATCCTGGACAATCTGTTCCAATCCAGTGACATGGCGTCCACTGCTTCTGCCTTGGGGTCCTCGTACGGGGCCACATATCGAGGAAGTTGATTGTTGTCACTCGTTGAGACGAGATCGATCTGGAGTTCTGGGACTTGGTGAGAGATGAAGGAGAAGGATCTTGCGTCTAGAGACCATTCCGACTCTATCGGGCTTGTTCGAGATAGAGCGTCCGCCGTCACGTTGCGGAATCCTTGTAGGTGAACTGCAGACAGGTGCCATTTCTTCTTCTCTGCCAGACGGAAGATTGTTAGAAGCACCTGATTTATCTGGGGCGATCTTGAGCCTTGTCGATTGAGACATCGGACTACCACCGAGTTGTCCAGGGTCAGACGAATATGGATCGAGGGAGGCGGGGAGAGTTTCTTCAGAGTTAGAAGGACCGCCATGGCCTCCAAGATGTTGATGTGAAACGTCTTGAATAGGGGAGACCATGTTCCTTGAGCCTGTTTTTGGTGGGAGTGACCTCCCCAACCCTCCAGCGAAGCGTCCATGTGGATGTTGAGTGATGGAGGTGGGTGTTGAAGAGGAATGGACCTTTTCAGGGCCTTTGCTTCCGACCACGGCTTTACTTGGAGGATTTCCTCTTACGCTGAGGGCCGTCGTCCTGAGAGGATTTCCTTTTCTTCGACATGCCCCACTTGTGGAGAAGGTTCCTGTTCTCCGTGGCGGCCTTGTCGGTGATCTCTTTCACAAGGGAAGAGGGAAAGAGGTGCTTACCCCAGATGTTGGAGGAAATCAGCCTCCGGGGTTCGTGTCTCACTGTGACACTGGAGAACACGAATTCACGACAGGCTCTACGAGCCTTCTTGAACCTGTACAGGTCTTTTACTACAGTCGCCAAATGCGTTTTGGCGAGCACCATGTAGTGGTCGGGGACTCTAGTGTCACCGGCCATGATGTCGAGCTGTACCTGGAGGGACATGGATGCGGCGAGCCTTTCCTTCGTGTCATGTTCCCGACGAAGAAGATGGTCATTAAGTTTCGGGAGGTCTTCGTTAAACTGACGTCCAGCAACGTCAGGGTCTAGTTTCCCTACCACGAATGTATGCTGGACATCTTTCCAGTGTCGAACATCGGGGGGAGTAATCAGGGAGAAGGGTCTGCACTCATCCAGTGCAGGGCAAGGTTTTCCTTCTTCCACTGCCTTGTGTACCGCAGCGAAGGCCTTTTCCATGAAGGGGAGGATCGCATCGTCTGGTGCGACGTAGGTAGGGTGCTTCTTGCTCAGCGCCGGAAGCTTTGAGCAGGTAAAACCCCTACTTTTAACAGCATTGGCCAGCATAGCCTGGGCCTTCGGGAGATCGAACACAATCACCTCCTTCGGTTCGGTCTCTTCTTTAGAGGCAGGTTCGGATCGAAGTCGGACGTAACAGTCCGGATAAGCCTCAAAACTCGGGAAGAATTCCACTTCTTCCAGGGCAACCGAGCCGACCTTCTCACTGATGA
>NC_090725.1:144859535-144940189 GCF_036898095.1 Palaemon carinicauda
CGGAGAGCGAGGTAACCGAGATCTCGTCTCGCCTAGGTAACCTAACCTAGGCGTGTTATTATACGTTTAGACATTCCCCGGTTACCCTTGTGTATGGTGATTTCAATTATGCAGAGATGGGTATCTCTTTAAATTGGATGAAACTTTACTTCTCTAAAAAGAGAGATTTAAGGGTAATCCCTCTTCCCTCTGAGAGAAGGCATATGATAAACAAAAAACTGATGAAAAACAAAACCATATCTCTACCCACAGGGGAGAGAGAGAGAGAGAGAGAGAGAGAGAGAGAGAGAGAGAGAGAGAGAGAGAGAGAGAGAGAACGTACTGTAATAGTAACCACATCAATAAAACGTGTATAACATTAAACGTACTATCATCAACTCTGATAATAAGAGGAGGCCTGAATAACTCGTGATCGTATAAAAACGGAGAATGGGAAATTCACCTCTCTTACTCGAGCTAATAAACGAGCACCCTATGCTCTCCCTCTCAAGGTTACATAATAAAAAACTAACATCACACAATAATATAAGAAAAGTAAAAAATTGATTGCTTTTTTTTTTTTTTTTTTTTTTGTGTCATTGTAATAACCAAGAACGAAGAATAACGACAACGTAACCAATAAACAAGGATATAGTCTAAATCGAGCCTTCCTGAGGCGAGTACAAACTAACAGACTAAATCGCTAAACGTTTAAATCGCTATTCGCCCCATACCATTGTTGGCACTATAATATCCAACTGTTTGTATATTTGTAATTTACCTAATGTCTGTTAATGACATAAGGATAAATAACTTAAAGCAATCTGCCGACCTCCGAGGGTCGGGGAAGCAGTGACATGCCCTTAAAATAAATATAAACACCAGCCTTAGCTAAAGGCAAGGCAAATATAAGTGTTAAGTGTATGGGCGACCTCCGGTGAAGCCGGAGCGTAATGAGATGTCCTGAATAATGCCGCCTTAGCCAAAGGCAAGGCAAATAAGTGTGACGTGTATGGGCGACCTCCGGGGACGCCGGAGGAAAATGAGATGCCCTGAATAATTCAATTGTGGCTAATAATTCAATTGTGAAAGATATAAAAGCCAAGCCGCAGCTAAAGGCTAAGGCTTAGATCATAGCAAAGCGTATTTATGATCCCCGGTGAGCCCGGAGGGAGAAGAAAGGTCCTGAATAATTATTGTGAATAAAAACACAATTGTGATAACAATGGCTATTGTGGATATGGCCGTGGCCTGAGACCGCAGTAAGGGCCACCGGAGGGTCGTATCTAAACAATATGAAGCCCGTCCCATGCAGTAAACAATATATAAATATAACAATAAAACAAAAGTCATTGAGAATCCCTCATGCCGGAGTAGAACTCAAGGCGGAGTGGAAAACGTTCATAACTACTCCCGAGCCGTAACGGGGAGAGGACGAAACACGGACCTAAAATAACGCTAACAATTGAAAAGTAACCAAAAATAAATAACTCGTAAGTTATCATACACCCAGAGGGGGAGAGGTGAGAGAGGGAGAACCCGTTGAACGCACAAAACGGAAAACGGGAAATCCGCTCACCCACCGGAGCTAAGAAAGAAAACGAGAGAAAGGGGGAACTCGTGACTACGAACAGAAAACGGGGACCCCAAGCTCCAAGCTCTCGCTCTCTTGGACATAATATCAGGACTAAAAATCACAGAACACTATTATAAACATATAAAATAAAAATGTACATCAAGATAAGACTACGAACGAAGAATAGCATCTGCTAAAACTTGAAATAAATAGCACGGCCGAGTGACAAACGCCCCGGAGGGGCGGGTACTAAACAATATTAAAGCTAGACCGCTATCTCGTTCGTAGGCTGGACTTGCTAGCAAAAAGTACCATGAGCATAAAAACACAAAAATAATAACGGTTCTAAAGGCATAAGGCCAAGACTTAACCAAGAACCTAAGTGACAGAGTACTAAACGGGCAGACAAAGATGAATTCCCAAACAAGTGAACAAACAATGGCCGCCATGAAGGGCCAGACGGGAATAATAAAACAAACTATACTGGATATAAAACAAAAGCCCGGTACTATAACAAGCTGTCAAAACAAACAATGGTACTTAACATTGGAATGTGTGAAGATGGAGCTTCGGACATGACGAAATAAATCCATGAATGTTAAAAACGATCGAGAGCACCACAAATTACACACTATTCTATCAGTCCAAAAAGAAGGATGATGTTCAGATGGCGCTCACGTCGTGGCGTGGTGGTGTGGCGCGGGTGGTTGGCTAGGGCCTTTGTATCGGCCCATCCCTTTGTCGAAGGAATTAACTAAATGGAAGACAACCTGTGAATAGTGGTTTTCACGTGCCTTTGCTTTATACACGACACCCAAAGGGTGCTCACGCGAGGGTAGTAACCTCAGCATTCCATGCTTTTATCTTTCTCTGGTATAACTGGAAGGCTTTATCAGAAAAGATATATAAGAAGGACTCTTTTCACCGGGCGCCACAGGTCTCTCCCCAGAAATAGATTTTTCATTCGTCAAAATCCCTTTAGTTTAGACATAAGGTTTGTTCTGTCATTTCACATTTTTTGCAACTGTCACTATGAACTGGATAATTCCTGCTTTGGGTATTTTACAGGCATGGAAATAAAGACTGTGCAAGTAAGAGCATGACATACTGCATACAATGTTAATAAATGGAAATAATGGCAGTAGGCTAACTTTTACTCATGAAAACAATGAACAAGACTTATATGAAATAAACAACATGAAGATTATCTTTTGTAGAAATGACAGTTGAGAAAAAAGAAATAATTAAGAACAATCTCATTTCAACAACTTGCATTACTAGCATAGCGTTTTGGTGACGTGGATAGAAATCAGAGGCGAAGAACCGATGATAGTTGAAGAACGCTACGTAGTACTTCCTGTCTGAGGTGAACACGTATGCCAACATAGAAATACAGTAAAATAGACCTCTCATAATCAGGAATAAGGACTAGAATTGCAAGTATTTCGGTTGGTGGTGTGGCAAGATGTGAGGATCCCTATGTCGCTAAGCTGGGGGTGTCATAAGGAGCTTTAGTAATGCCTCAGGTACGAAATGTTGCCATTGACCCAAAAGTATTGTGATTACTACATGGTAACATAAAAACAATCTAAAATAGCTCTTACACAATTAAGGATAAAGGATATAATCCCAAAGATTTCGTTGGTTGCCTGAAGAAAGGAGAGGAAGAGATTTTTTTTTTAAATTTCCTGTGTGTGAACTGTGTGACATACGACCATGTGCTGTACTCATTTCTACAATATATGAGATTTTAACTTTCATATAATTTATATTTGTATATGACGTACCCAGGACGTCATCATGTGTATTACAGGGTATATTTTGACGTTGTTTAGTGAAGGGGTTAAACTGTACTGTAATGATAGTACTGTACATATATTACAGAAATATACACTACAGTATCAGCGAGTGTTGTTAGATAAGAACACCAGTGTTTTGTTATGACATGAAGGCTACGTATAAGTGTGGCGACGACTTCATGTACTGTACATGTACACAAGTATTACATGGTAAGACTCTTGTACACTTAAGTACAGGAGTCTTATCATGTAACACTTGTGTACATGTACAGTTCTGTTCAAACACTAATGCAATCTTATACTGTGATAGAAACCAAGTAAAAACTATATAGTGCAGTGCAGTAGAGTGGGTTAGCTAGTGTGTTAGTCAACCGCATGTAGGCAATGAGTTGGTAAAGTTTGAGTTCCCCACCCTAGGGCAGCAAGCATTTGCGGATTCTCACCTGTCTCTGCAAATAGGGAGGACTGACTTTACTAATATTAATCAGTACTCTATTAAAAGAAAGACTCTCTATTTCCTAGCTCGTTTTCCGCTAGAAATATGATGTGAATTCAACAGATATAAAGACTTTCCTTAAATATTTTTTATTTAAAAGTGGATGTTATATATTATCAATAAAAGAAAATACAAACTTATCAAGAAAATAGTTAATTTTTATAGAAGAAAATATATTTCCAAGAAGATATTTGCCCTATTACAACTGGTATGCAAAGCTTCGATGAACAAATTTTTGAAGATATGAAGAAAAAATTTTTTCCAATGCTTGATTTGCCAAAAATTCAGTTACAATTTTTTTTATCAATAATTTAGCTTTAAAATATTCCTTAATTAAAAATATAAAAACTATAAAAGTAATGATAGCAATTTTATAATCGTTGTATTAACACAGCAACCATAGAAACCGAATAAAAAGCAGGTTTTGTTATAGACAATAGAATCTAATAACAGCTGTTCGCTTGTATTTCAATCATCATACAATAGTAAATTTTTGCTGAAGTTATGTTACAAAGTTCAGTAGAATAGGACTGATATATTTTTATATCAAAGTATACCCTTATTTGCTCTGGAGAGAGATCACAGATATATACTACCAAATATAAAAAAGCTGTAACTGAAAAAAATGTTCATAGCTGCCAAGCTGTTTTGGAATTGAGGAAAGCTCCGTCCGAAACTGGAGGGAAAAATTGAAAAAAATGCGTTTCGTTATCACAAGATCTATAAGAATTTATCAAATTCCTGAACCTACCGTAAGTGAAAAATTGCGTATTCAGTTTATGAAAAGGTAAACCAAATTGCACAAAAAATAACTAATGAATTGGAAAAAAATTAGTGATTTCTAAGCTGTATAATCAATCACTGCAAACCTAAAAACTATAAATTATGCATTGGCAACATGGATTAAACTACGGTAAACTTTGATGACATTAGACTCGATAGTAAATGCAATATGAGAAAAGTATTTTAAATAAAACTATTTACCATAACACGATAAAATGAGAGTTTAAGCATTAATAGTTTCTTTTGGGAAATACGAGATATATATATAGGATACTAATGTGTGAATATTACTTGCATTATTATTGGATACCGTCAAGTAAAACATAATTTTTATCAAAATCTTGTTTATGTCAAATACAGCTATTAGTTCATTCATTTAAGATTGCCCCACCTTACACGAAACGAAATGCTCTTTAACGAACAGCTTTGTTTAATATGAACAAGATTTTTTTTCCCCTCTCTTGAGGTTACGGTAGTCGTGACTGCTATGAACTGTACCAAATGTCAGATGCAGATGATCCTCATAACTGAGAAATCTTTCTTTACAGACAGGATCTGTTGAGAAGTATATATCCCATACTCCTACACAAGGGGGAGGATGGATAGAACGTCCTAGATGAGGAGGATGGATAGAATGCATTCGATCCAATTTCTCACAACAGCTATAGATACATTTGGACAAAATTTTGTACCGAGACCGAATACCATTTATTTATGGCATGGGCCTACCTTAACACCTGTAGCATCCCTACACACTGACCTTTAGGACGTCGGCAGTTATCATCGTCTTTACAGGACCAGATTCTTTCAATTTACAAAAAAGTTGAACCAGCCAGAAATTTGGTTCAGAGGGACCTCCTCCCTCCTGAGGATGAGACATCATATTAAAGGACGATGGTTGTTTTTGTGTTGGAACAAATCACAAATTTTGAAATGATTTTAATTTTTCTTAATTATACAAACCAGATTCATACAAGTTACACTTCCTGTCTCAACCAACTTGCAAGGTCATAATAGCTGGTCTTTCTGACTGATGGGTTGTCGCAGCTTCACATTAGATTCTAATGGCCATTCCAGCTATATTTTAGTTATATTTCAATTAAAGGGTTCAGGTCTCAGGTTTAAATGGTTAACAAAAATCCAAATTACTTTTAACATTTACAATCTCATACTAGTTAAAAAAAAGTGGGGTTATAATACATTTTACAATCTTTGAATCTATTATAAATGATTGGTTTTCTTAAACTGTTGACTAATTCTCTTCATTAAATGAAAAAGGTCAAGAAACAAAACATGGAAATTTTATTTTTATTCAGTTATCAAACTTTCACCATTTTCAAGATGAACACAGTTTTAACCCTACAGCTCAGAAAAGTGAGCAATGGAATGATTTTGTACAAGGTGCAACACACATCTTATGGTATCAAAGCAAACGCTAAAATATCAAATAACCCATCGTAAACTGTACTGCAATTATTGTGGGAGTAAAATACATAATTACACCAAGGGGAAAATATCACAAGTTTGGGTAACTAAGACATTTTCATGTTCTGTAAATAGTTAAAACTCTCCATTTCTTTATAGAATAGGTGTTAAAATTCCTTATTATTTTAAAAATGCTGGTGAAGGAAATAAAACAAACTAGTAGTCTGACTATCAAGTGGACTTCTCTGTCAAACACTATAAAAATGAAACACCAAACCAAATCCACCAAATTTTCAATGAAATAGCAGATATGAACATTGCACAAATATCTTTGATATGAGAAGTAGTCCTACCCAAAAAATAAACCAAAATTGAACAGATAATACCGTTTTGGCTGCTTTAGCATTTATCATACTCTCTCACCAAACCAAAGGTTTAACATGTCAGTATTATTAACAAAAGATTTTCTAAATATCAGTATATTGGTAAAAGAATTAGAAGATCTACCACAGTACAAAAGGCCCTTTAATACTTATAGCCAATTACCCCTTTTTAAAACTGAATTGAGAAAAAAACCTCTTTAAATATTGGAATTTGGTTTTTTCTACTTGTACTAGATAAAAAAAAATGGTTTCAACAGGAAAACAGGTTAAGACATTGCCATAAAAAAAGATTGACATTTTACACAATTTACCTTTATCATAAATAAAAATGGTTGCAGACTTGGAAGAGAAGCTTGGCCAATTAGAGACAGAATTTGGAAGGGTATGTGAGAGAAGGAAGTTGAGAGTTAATGTGGGTAAGAGTAAGGTTATGAGATGTATGATGAATGGAGAGTTACTTGAGGAGGTGGATCAGTTCAAGTACTTGGGGTCTGTTGTTGCAGTAAATGGTGGAGTAGAATCAGATGTACGTCAGAGTGAATGAAGGATGCAGTGTTGGAGGCAGTGAAGGGAGTGGTAAAGAATAGAGGGTTGGGCATGAATGTAAAGAGAGTTCTGTATGAGAAAGTGATTGTACCAACTGTGATGTATGGATTGAAGTTGTGGGGAATGAAAGTGATGGAGAGACAGAAATTGAATGTTTAAGATGAAGTGTCTGAGGAGTATGGCGGGTGTATCTCGAGTAGACAGGGTTAGAAACGAAGTAGAGAGGGTGAGAACAGGTGTAAAAAATGAATTAGTAGCTAGAGTGGATATGAATGTACTGTGATGTATGGATTGGAGTTGTGGGGAATGAAAGTGATGGAAAGACAGAAATTGAATGTTTAAGATGAAGTGTCTGAGGAGTATGGCGGGTGTATCTCGAGTAGACAGGGTTAGAAACGAAGTAGAGAGGGTGAGAACAGTTGTAAGAAATGAGTTAAGCTAGAGTGGATATGAATGTGTTGAGGTGGTTTGGCAATGTTGAGAGAATGGAAAATGGCCGTCTGCTAAAGAAAGTGATGAATGCAAGAATTGATGGGAGAAGTACAAGAGGAAGGCCAAGGTTTGGGGGATAGATGGAGTGAAGAAAGCTCTGGGTGATAGGAGGATAGATGTGAGAGAGGGAAGAGAGCGTGCTAGAAATAGGAAGGAAAGGCAAGCGATTGTGACGCAGTTCCGGTAGGCACAGCTGCTTCCTCCGGTTGCCTTGGATGACCGCGGAGGTAGCAGTAGTAAGGGATTCAGCGTTCTGAGGTGGGTAACGGGGGAGGGTGGGCTGTGGTACCCTAGCAGTACCAGTCAAACTCAGTTGAGTCCCATGTCAGGCTGTGAGGAACGTAGAGAGGAAAGGTCTCCCTTTTTCTTCATTTGTTTGATGTCGGCTAACCCCCAAAATTGGGGGAAGTGCCTTGGTATATGTGTGTATGAATAAAAATCTGATTCTTTCTTTGGTTTAAAACCAGCCTCATGGAGTGATTATAATTCTATTTTGAAGTTAAAAATGCATCATCCTTTCACAAATCTACATGCATGGCAGTCTTCAATAATCTTATTTTCCAATCACAAACAAAACAATTATAGTTTTAATATTACTCTTCACAAATTTACCCTTGTTGCTCATTTTTACATACAGTTTTACCATACACATGCAGTATGAAATAACCCAATGAATATTAATTTTTAAACACAAAGCATTGCGATAGAGATTGGATTTAAACTTTGCAATTCTAAGGCAGAATTCCTCTTACTTAAGCCTTAAATTCACAATCAAAATTTACAAGTTCTAAATGTAAGGTGGCCAAATGTAAAATTTATGGGGATGACTTCAAGATTTGGCTTTGCTTAAAACAATTTTTGGCATTATTTGAAAACATTCCACAGCTCAAATAACAAGAATGAGAAAAAAGGATGAAGTATTGTTCAAGAAATACATAAAACTCTCGCCCAACTAAAAGAGAAACACTTTCATTTCAAAAAGTGACAATTTCCGCTTGCTTTATTGAATTTTGTTTGCAACAGTGTTTAACACATATAAATAACATTAATTTTAATATTTTGAAATTGCCATGATACAATTTATCATATATTCATGTCTTTACAAAAACTATCTTTATTACATGCATACTAATTTCTAAAAAGCACCACATCAAAAGTTAAACAAAATACATATGATAAGGTTGTATTGCACATTGTAACTTCTAATTTAAAGTCATAGCAATTAGTACAATATCAAATTACCAGTTTCCTCATATTTCCCATTGACACTGCATTCCTTAGTTGTATTATGGTTAATTATATGTGAAAGAAAAATATAGCCCCCCAAAACTAGGTTAAACCCTATTCAACATGAAACTAATGATTCATTTTACACTACTACCCTTAAAAGATGGCATTGAGAATAAGAAATGATAAACGCAAAAAGAACCTGATTCTAGGTATAATTTTGTAAACATAACTCCATTTCCTGTCCAGTATCAATAATTCATTATGACAATGAAACTTATCTGTTACTGTCCAACCAACTTAAACAGTTTCATTACTTGACTTATATTACCCCTCATTTAAAAAAAAAATGTCTAAATTATATACTATTTTATATACCATGTTCAAAATCATGTTATCACTAAATTTCATCTGACTATCTAATATTGATGAATGAATCATTGAGCATGATCTTAATTTCCAAAAGTAAGCAATTCCATTTCACACTGCCAGTGCTCTAAACATCTGAAATACTGTATTTCTCGTGTCATAAGATGCACCTTTTTCGTGTAAAATGCCCCAAAAAACACCCTACATCTTAACACCAAGATAAAGTAGTATAGGGGAGTTTGACAACCCTCAAACACCTCAGTAATGACAGAAAAACACTCACACGCACCAGACATAAAATATAAGCCGACAATTATCATTCCTATGTAATAAGTAAGTTTATTTTTAATGCACTTTCTTTGATTAGTGAAGGCAACAAGACATTTTTGTTTTAGTGGAAAGCTGATGACTCGCCAAGCCATCTACAGGTATATGCAAACATGCCAACTAATGGTATCCAAGCAGACGATGCTAGAATATATTTTTGTTTATGTAGTATCTATTTATTTTCTCATACTTTGTTGATATTTTGTAATAAAGCAATATTTTGGTAATGACTTTGTTGCATAGGTTCCAAAATCATACAATAGGTGTTGGTGAACAGAAACTTGAAGAAACATCTTACTGGAAGTTAAGTGCAGTTTTCCAAAGTTAGCTATAAAACTAGTAGACCTAGCATCACACAAACAGAAAAAATATTCCACCTTGTGAAATTTCTAAAGATTTCCTTATTTGATCAATAATTCATTTTGTATGAAATGAGAAATTTTGGATATATTACTGGAATATTACTTCTCTGCCAAAATTTGGTCTGGAGCATTTAGCAACACTACTTTCATGTAAACACTTGAAAACATTGTTACAATGGTTGCAGATAGCCTAGAACTGGTTTAGTGGTTTTCTATATATGTAATAAAATATGGATAACAGGTGTACAGCTGGTTAATATTTACCTAACACATTTCATAATACACCCAAAATATGAAAATTTATTGTGCTAAACAAAAAATCACACTAGAATTCACCGATTAGGATTTGCTGCTACGAGGTTGTAATATCCTCAATTTAATCTTTTTCCAAAAATTACTTGGCTAAATATAGGGTGCATCTTACCACTTGAGGTGTCTTATGACACGGGATATACGGTAATCTTCAAATGAATGTTGAATATTTGTTAACGGGAGTGTGTTTAATAAATCAATCACTCCAATCAAGTACTATATTATATTGCATGTCCTGTCAATTCAATATTTTATCACAGTGGACAAGTTTCTTTCTTTTTTTAATCAAATTCCACATAAAAAACAGTTTTCTAGTGGAGGAGGATAACCATTCTAACCACTGATAATACAGGACTATACAAGTTTTATCATAACTGACTTGTTACAACAACTGTTATTAAACAAAACAATACTGTTCTACTTTGCAATGACACCTTTCAATGCTAATACTGTATTACACCTTTTGCATGGTAAAGACACATACCAAAAGTGTTATGATAAAAATATGTAATTACAGGTTTTCTGTAAATCATTCAAAATATAATTCTCAGGATTACATGCTTTATCTTTATTTTAAAATTTAATTCCAAAGATGAAAAAAATAAACAAAAAAATTTGCAGTACAGATTCTACAATAAAAGTCTGGAAAATATTGATGACTGCTATATCAAAATATGTGAAAATAATAAACAAGTAATATTATTTACAAATAGATAACTTTGCACTAAACCAAACTGTGTACATTTAGAGAATGAAAAAGCTGAATTATCAAACCAGTAACTCTGGAGTGTTGGAAATCTGTTTATGGCTTCACTGAAGATGATTTTAGGCAATATCATTAAATATTTTGCTCTATAATGACTGCTGGTTTTTTACCCAGCCTTTAAAATAATTATCAAAGTGATCTGCAAAGGATTCAATAATATGGCCCACAGATGAAAACATGAATAGTCCTCATAAATGCTCTAGAAATTTTCAAGGTTGAAAAATAGTTGAAGTTGAATGAAATTAATATGCAGCATTCACTACTACACATTACCCTTGTGCAACTGACTAACCAATCAAAGGTGACATGGCTAATTCTTACTGAAAAAATTACTGAAATTAAAAATAGATGACTTGCAGTTCACCTGTTTAATACTGAATTTTCAAAGTCAATACATGGAAAATACAAGAGGCAAACAGAAATGAACAGTAGAAAATAAAAAAGGACTGCAGGCTTTCAAAATGGACGTCTTTTCACAATAAAATCCTAATGCAGTCTAGAGCAAAATAAAGACGACAATTTACGCATCAACACCAGTTTCATCCTGGTAAAAAGTGATGAAATGAGATGAAGTGATATGAATGACATATGTATCTAACAATCAAAAACATTTTAGGTTAACATTCTGATTAACCTGGTATCCACTTTACATACCTTTGTATTAACATTCTTGCACACAAAATACTATCTAACTACCAATCAATCTGAATACACAGTACTGTAGTTATAAAATATTTCTCACTTTACATGATGACATACAAACATCCTGTTTAAAACTATGTAGTCCCATATTGATAACACACCATCTACGCTTCTCTAAGCTATCGGACAACCTAATCCATTTCAGGGACACCAAGAATGTGAGATAGGCTTTCTTCCTAACAACAGCAAGATTACCAAAACACAATGCATTGTTTGCACTGTATCCTTTTATGAATTAATCTATATATAGATCATTTATAAAAGTGTAACGAACTCGGTATCCTAATACATTTTTTAACCAGAGAGCACCAAAGCATCTAGTATTTTTACGTTCAAAACACATTACCTTGAAAACAAATAATAAAATAGCTTTTTAATGACAAGACTACATTCATTCTTAACAAACTTTTTGTTTTAACACTCCCTAGGAAAACAAATTTACCTTATATACACAAGTACTTTAAGGTGTATAATCAGCTCAGTCTTCTTTGGAAACAGGACTATACTCTTTAAAAGGATAAATAGTCCAAATTCTCTGCTACATGTGTTCAAACAAGCAGTTTGTATGTTCATACAAATTTTTTTTTTTTTATTTTTGATCAACATGAAAAGGTAATTTTGGGTAAAATACACACTTTTTGTTATTCCTAGCTTAATATAAAACTACTGAAGAACTTGCCTACCAGTGTTACCAAATCATCAACTTAGTACAGTAACTATAAGAATACTGAAAAGACTGGTATACTGTACATGTACTATACTTAGCTAGGGATACTGTACTAAATATTACCTGAATATCCCAAATAACTTCTAAATTAGGATTTTATAAGATTAAATATATACTTTTACCTTTCTACCTTACAATGATTCTCCAAACTGTTATAAGCCTTTTATGAGTAAAATGACTAGTTACATCAGAAACTACAATCGGGGAAAAGTTAGTGAATATCAGTATTTCTTCAATTTTGTAAATTCCAGCCAAGTACTGTTGCCTAAATTACTTCGTGCACTTGCCCAAAGTTTTGAAAATATTTTCAGAAAAACAAGGGAATACTACTGCAACCACTAAGTACCCAGCTAAATAGAGCATGTCCAGTTATACAGTATTCTACAGATAAGGAGACAGCATTGGTAAAAACAGAAACTAAGCTGTCTCTTAACCAATTATTCAGATGTTTCAAGTTACGAAGTTACCGTGCTCTGGGTAAACAACAAGCATCATGAAAAAATAATCAGATGCCTGTTTCTACTTCCTTTTACATAAAGATAATAGTACAGCCCCTGGGGAAGTCTACATGCATTCATAAGTACTTACCAGGTCAGTCAACACACAGCATTCACTCACTTTTCCACTTACTGCTGAATCGCAAAATAATGCTATGCCAATACGGTTAGCAGAAAAAAATAATCTCCATAAATACCTATATCTGAATGTTATATTTTCTCCATGCAACTTTACTATCTACTTAAAAATCAACTGGAGTAAGGAATGGAATTTAAACTAGTAATTTAGGAAGCTTTTAAGCAGAAAGAACTATAAACATCTAGTATAAATATGCAAAATATGAATTATCCCTTTCATGTATTACAAATCAGTCAAGTTATATATAAGATAAATTGTGAAGACTAACATGACAAACTGAACCATAATTAATGCATCAATTTACCAATTTACCAAAGCCATCCAAAAGCTTTTCACAAATATAATAAATAGCTGACACACCTAGTTTATTTCAAAAATTTTAAAATATCCTGAGATGTAAATAAGCTTTGGTCAATACTTAAGAGCATGGGAAGTTAAGAATACCTAACTAAATTTATGCATTTCAATATCATGACACTAAACCATAATGATTTGCTATCAAAGAACTCTAAGTAGGTTTATAACTCTCCTCAGAAATTTTAAACCCACTAACATCACAGTTGATTATCCCCACCCTTACTATGGATGAAATTTCACCACAGTTTTTGGTTTATATGTATAGCAATAATTTACTTTTTCATTTTGGAGACATAAAATTTCTAAAATATAATAATTTAACCCAATCTTGTGCTAAATATATCCCAATGATTATGATATCTAAGTTTTTTATACTCTACAGCTCGTCTTTATCTAAAAGCGTATATCTGTTCTTTGAAGGCGCCAGTTTCTTGAATGAAGACTCTGGTGGTGTCGTCGGTCTTTCTTTAACAGCTTGATTAACATCACCTGATCTATCTTCAATCTGTCATTATCAAAATTTTGTATTAAATTTGAGTTCACCACCCTGACATACATAATACAAAAATATAATCCTTCAAAAGATACTTAATAGAAACAAAGATAAAGGAACCATTTTTTTTTTCATAAATTTGCAAGAGAACAAAGAAGAAATAGGAAATCTTTAATAAAAATAGACTAATATAAAGCTAGCTCTTTTAATCTGCATATATTTCATTTGAGCCTCTTTCATAAACAATGTAAGACCCTAAACTCAATGAAGGTAAAAAAATTATAACAATACATGTAAATAAATGCTCAATTATTAATGTAAGTGTACTTTAAAATGCATGAAATTAATACACAACAGCACTGTTATATATTGCAACAATAATCTAGACATTAAAATCTCTTCTAAATGCAACCACAGAAGGTGTATGTACATGCACTTTATAGTACAACACTATACTCTGCTCTTTCCTTTCATAAAATTATTTCTTAGAGTTCACTATAAAATTTTTTTGCTAATATAAAATTGTCATTCTTTTAAATTAACAAAATGAGGGGGGTTCTATGAGTGGATTAATTCTTAGGCTGCAAACTTCTCAAGTCCAACATGACTAATCTAAATATCCAAGGACAGCTCATGAATCCAAACTCCCTATTTTCCATTGTTTTCAGTTAGCTACTCATACTATCACTACATAAGCAAGAATTCATACAACTATTTATATATAATAAAATACTTCTCTGGGAAGTTAATTAATTTCTATTCTATTTTACTCATTCAATATATCTTTGATTTTGTGCCCAGGGGTTTTAGTATTTAAAAGTTCAAGTCCAAAGTTCATATGTAAGAGACTTACTCTATATACTAAACTAGTGTCATATGAAATGAATAAATTTTCCAGATATTTTATTCAATATGACCAAATCTACCAAATATTTTCTTCACGTGACCAAAGCTACCAAAAACGTTATTCACTGTACCCAAATCTAACAAAAATTACATTCAATGTGATCAAATCTACCAAATATTTTCAATGTGACCAAATCAACACCAAATTAGATTCAATGTACCCAAATCTACTAAAAAATTATATTCAATGTGACCAAATATACAAAAAAATTTATTCAACGTGACCAAATCTATCAAACACTTTATTCAATGTGATCAAATCTACCAAAAATTATATTAAATGTGACTAAATCTGCCAAAAATGATTTTCAAAGTGATCAAATCTACCAAAAAAATTATCTAATGTGACCAAATCTACCGAATACTTTATTCAATGTGACCAAAGCTACCAAAAATTATATTTAATGTAACCAAATCTGTCAAAAATTATATTCAATGTGACCAAATCTACCAAAATTATATTCAATGTGACCAAATCTACCAAAATTATATTCAATGTGACCAAATTTACCAATAAATATAATCAATATGACAACCTATCAATAAATATATTCAATGTGACCAAATCTACCAAAATTATATTCAATGTGATGAAATCTACCAAAATCATATTCAATGTGACAAAAAATACCAAAATTATATTCAATGTGACTAAATCTACCTAAAATTATATTCAATGTGACCAAATCTACCAAAAATATATTCAATGTGACAAAATCTACCAAAATTATATTCAATGTGACCATATCTACCAATAAATATATTCAGTGTGACCAAATCTACCAAAATTATATTCAATGTGATCATATCTACCAAAATTATATTCAATGTGACCAACTCTACCAATAAATATATTCAATGTGACGAAATCTACCAATAAATATATTCAATGAGACCAAATCTACCAAAATTATTTTCAATGTCACCAAATCTACCAAGATTATATTCTATGTGACGAAATCTACCAAAAATTAAATTCAACATGACCAAATCTACTAAAATTAAATTAAATGTGACCAAATCTACCAAAATTATATTCAATGTGATGAAATCTACCAAAAATTAAATTGAATGTGACCAAATCTACCAAAAATTATATTAAATATAAACAAATCTACCAAAAAAATTATATCAATGTGACCAAATCTACCAAAAATGTATTCAATGTGACCAAATCTACCAAAATTATAATCAATGTGACCAAATCTACCAAAAATTATATTCAATGTGAACAAATCTATTAAATATTTCATTCAATATGACCAAATCTACCAAAAATTATATTTAATATAAACAAATCTACCAAAAAAATTATATTGTGACCAAATCTACCAAATATTTTATGTAATGTGACCAAATCTACCAAAAATATATTCAGTGACCAAATCCACCAAATATTTTATGCAATGTGACCAAATCTACCAAATTTATATTCAATGTGACCAAATCTACCAAAAATTATATTCAATGTGACCAAATCTACCAAATATATTATGCAATGTGACCAAATCTACCAAATATAATCAATGTGACCAAATCTACCAAAAATATATTCAATGTGATAAAATCTACCAAATAATTTATTCAATATGACTAAATCTACCAAAAACTATATTCAATGTGACCAAATCTACCAAAAAATATATTCAATGAGACCAAATCCATCAAAAATTTTATTTAATGTGACCAAATCTACCAAAAAATATATTCAATGTGATCAAGTCTACCAGAAATTATATTGAATGTGTACACGTCTACCAAATTTGTTATTTAATATGCATAGATCTGTCAAAATTTATATTCAATGTGATCATATATACCAAATATTTTATTCATTGTTACCAAATCTACCAAATATTTTACTCAATGTGACAAATCTAGCAAATATTTTATTCAATGTGACAAATCTAGCAAATATTTTATTCAATGTGACAAATCTAGCAAATATTTTATTCAATGTGACAAATCTTTCAACAATTATATTCAATATGACCAAATCTGAAAAAACTTATGTAATCATGTTCACTTATATACAAAATCTTTTTCAGTTAGTAGAGAGGCAACACTTGCTGGAACTCCATAGGGATTAGTGCTATAAGTACAACTCAAGCAATGTACCCTGGGAATTATTTGAGGGTCTTTGAAACATCTATTTGCCCCAACTGCACCCACTTTTTAGTCTTTTATTAAATATCTATTCCTGCCATCTTTCTTTTATCTTGTCCCACCTCTACTTTTACTTCCTACTGCAACTGCAGGATTTCCCCCTTTTGCATATGGGCACTGAATAGCCTCCCATGACCCATCATCTCTACTCTTTAAGCCCAATTTTATTAAGTCCAATTAAACTCTTGCTGGGAGAGCTACCAGGAGGTGCCACCAACCTCACTACAACTATACGTGTTTTTGACATGAATTGGGAGAGTGAGGGTGGAAGGGTAGAAAATTAACGATAGGCCTACTCAGAAGATAACCAAGCATCGGAAAAGGAAGAACAAACCGACACTATTCCTGACAAGTAAATGAAGAATGGAAGGAAGTAAACAGAAGAAAGAAAATTACCCAGTGTTTGGTAATAGTAAAATATAATCTAGGAAAATTAATACAACACATTGGATATACAAAATCATATACAAAACAACAGACAATAACCTAGTACTGTAAAACAATATTTGGATAAAATTTATTATTTCAGCGCTTACCTAAGTTTATTACTGTTCCTGACCTAGATGGGATAGCCCTGAACCAATACATAGGAGACTCACAATTCTGTGGGAGGAAATCTCTTCAACTGGCTGAAACTTTAAACCTGGGATTGCTGAGTAAACCAGTAGCCTGTCAATATCAGCGTGTTGATGGCCAGTGCGAATGTGATTATGAGAATGGGAACGTAAATGTGATTGTCATGGGTTATGTATAATCAATAGATTTGGGAAAATACACATTGAGAACCAGACGTTCCAACTCTCCCTTATAAGGAGATTGGGAAGATAACTAGGACTATTGTTTATAAACATTTATTCCCAAGTAACCTGGAAGGCGACCTAAAGCGCTACTTGTGGGTAAGGTACTAAACAGTACACCAGAAATTTCTAATTCAGGGACGTCGACAACAGGTCTGTTGTTGGTGAACCACACAAAGTTGTCACTTTGTTTGCTATCTAACTGTCCAAAGACCCATTGGAACAACTATCTGAATCTTCCTCTTCAGATTGTCTGTCAAGTGTTCTTTTTGCCAGATGTGAAGAGAGCTGACAGGGAGATCACAATGTGCTCCATCCATCACAAAATTCCAAAGGTTAGTTGGCAAAGTTGCCGTGAAATAGAACCTCCTTGCTTGTTTAGATATGCCACTATGGTTGTGCTGTCGCTCATCAACTTTACAGTCAACCCTCGATATTCACGGGTTCGGTCATTCGCAATACAGAGAATCCAACCTACTTTAACACTTTTTCACTTTCTGCAAAGCACAACACCCCATCTCTCACTGGCTCTTGCATCGTAACTCCTTGCATGTGCATCTACCGCTTCAGTCATTTGTGCAGCATACCTTGATTAATTTCTTTTTTTTTTTAAACGTGTACATATCCAGCGTGTTTATAGTGATTTTAGTTAAAAGTGTCATACATACATCACTCTTCTCCACACGCCAAACAATCGAGGGCTCGAATTGCATCATGATTCGGACTTACCAAGTATGTAAACAGTTGGGCGGTGTTCTACTGATACTTTTTATTTTCATTATGTATTAGTGTTATTGTTATATTGACTACTGTACAATAGTGTATAAAAAATACAAAACTTTTATAATAATAATGTAGATACCTGTATAAGCAAAGTGTACTGTCAGTTGGAATGGTGCAACTCGACTGTTATGAATTGACCCACCCTAGGGCAGCATGCTTTTGCTGATTCATGATTTTCGGTAAATTACCCCACGGCGAAGACCAAGGGTCGACAGTATCAAGTAACCGGTAAAGAGCTGTTAAAAGTAATGAAGAGCATGGTATGTTGCTTTCAACTCCACAGCCTGGAGGTCATGTGCTGCAGCAGGCAGGTGAGTACAAGCCCCCTTTCTTTTGATGCATCTGTGAAGAGCATCAAATAGGGAGAGGGAAAAAGAAGATCTACCCTTCTGAGATGGTTCAAAACTAGAATCCCACAATTCAGGTCTTTCCTCTGGAATGAGTATTCCGGAAGGATCCCTGCTCCAACACCAAAAGCTCTTCAGCTGCCACTTAAGTGGCTGTATGTAAAGGAGAATGTTGGGCACTAGTTGCTCCAACACAACCAGGTGAGTGACTCAGCAGGAACTGCCACGGATGGGCTTGCAGAGAGCTTTGCATCAGTAACCGATGAGCCACTTCTTTGAAGGATGCGATTCTTACCTGCATTAAGAAGACTTTCCCTCGTGACTATCTACATTTCAAGATATACCAGATTCTGACTGGGTTCCAAAGAGAACTTCTCCAAGTTTACAACCCCTAGATCGCAGTAAAACTTGAGAAGCATGGCTTGATGATAAGACTAGCCAAAAGTACTTCCTTGAAGACGGATAGCAAGCTTGCCTGACGAGCCAGCTTGGAGTCTCGTGGAGTCTTGTGAGACAACAGTGCCGAAACACTGGGTAGCAGGAGGATCAAGTGAATAACTGCGAGCTTTGGAGAGCTCAGCTCCTTAGATTCTCTGGAATCTGTGGAAATAGGAGCACCTATAAAAAATTATATTTCATAATAAAATAAATTTTTGAACATACTTACCCGCTGGTTATATAAAAATAACTTTAGTCTCTGACGTCTGGCAGAAATTAAAAAACTCGTAAAAACCTCCCACTTGGACTGATAAACCTTGATGGTAGAAGTCTTCCTTGCTCTAGCGATAGCCCTAGCTGCCTCCTTCGAAAATCCTCTAGCTCTTGCGAGTTTTTTGATAGTCTGAAGGCAGTCAGACGTAGAGCTTGGAGGTTTAGATGGTTCCTTGCCAAGTGAGGTTGTTTGAGAAGATCTATTCTCAATGGCAGGCTTCTTGGAACGTCCACCATCCATTCCAGTACCTCTGTGAACCACCCTCTTGACGGCCAGAAGGGAGCCACTAAAGTCAACCTGGTTCCCTCGTGAGACACGAACTTTTGTAACACCTTGTACAGTACTTTGAATGGTGGAACATGTACACATCCAGGTGAGACCAATCCATCAGGAACGAGTCTATGTGTCGCTTTGAGGTCCGGAACTGGTGAGTAATATGTCTCCAGCCTTTTCGTTTTTGAGGTCACGAACAGGTTTATGAATGGACGACCCCAAATCTGCCAAAGTTTCTTGCATACATCCAGATGCAACGTCCACTCTGTGGGTAGAACTGTATGAATCTTATAAACAAGGTTACCTTTCTTTCTTTTGCCCACACGAGAAGAGTCCTTGCTATCTCGTAAAGTGACCTCGAGTGAGTCCCGCCTTGTTTGGCTATGTATGCCAATGCTGTGGTGTTGTCGGCATTGACTTGCACTACCTTGTTTAACACTAACTCCTCGAAACCTTTGAGAGCCAACAGGACTGCCAACAGCTCCTTTTTGATTGATGTGGAGGCTCCCCTGTTCCCTTGTCCACAGACCTGAGATCTCTGACTTTCCCAGTGTTGCTCTCCACCCCGAGTCCGAGGCGTTGGAAAACAACACAAGGTCTGGGCTCTTTTGCTCCAACGAGAGACCTTCCTGAAGTCTGCTTAGGTTGTTCCACCACTGGAGGCACTTTCTTATCGGTTCCATAAGGGGAATGCTTTCCATATCGAGGCTGTCCTCTTTGTTACAATGGAAATTGAGATGGAATTGAGGAGGCCGTAGGTTTAGTCTTCCCAGAGAAACAAACTGTTCTAGTGAAGAGAGGGTTCCCAGGAGACTCATCCACTCTCTTACTGAACAGACGTTTTTCTTTAGAAAAGCACAAAGTTTTAGGAGAGCTAGCTGTATCCTTGAAGGTGACGGAAAAGCCTGAAAAGCCACACTCCGAATCTCCATCCCTAAAAAGAGAATCTTTTGGGATGGAATCAATTGGGACTTCTCTGAATTCACAAGAAGCCCTAGCTCTTCTGACAGACTCAATGTCAGACGCAGATCCTCCAGACAGCGATTGAAAGAGGGAGCTCTTAGGAGCCAATCGTCCAGGTACAAGGAGGCTCTGATGCCTCTTGAATGGAGCATACTCACCACATTCAACATGATCTTCATGAAGACTAGAGGGGCGGTGCTGAGGCCGAAACACAAGGTCCGAAACTGGAAGACCTCCTTCCTGTACATGAACCTCAGGTAACGCTTGAAACTTGGATGGATCGGGACATGAAAGTAAGCGTCCTGGAGGTCTAACGAGACCATCCAGTCGCCCTTTCTTACTGCTGCAAGCACAGTCTTCCGAGTCTCCATAGAGAACTTTGTCTTCTGAACGTAGTCGTTGAGGATACTTACGTCCAGGACTGGTCTCCATCCTCCCCGAGTTCTTGGGAACCAGAAATAAGCGGTTGTAAAACCCTGGTGATCTCAAGTCTCGCACCCTCTCTATTGCCTTCTTTTCTAGCAAGAGATACATTTTAAGGTGCATAGCCTGCCTCTTTGACTCCTCCTTGTATCTGGGAGAGAGATCCACAGGGTCCAAAACTAACGGAGGTTTCATAATGAACGGGATCTTGTAACCCTCCTTTAAAACACGAATGGAACAAGGGTCCGCTCCCCTTCTCTCCCAGGCTTGCCAGAAGTTGTTTAGCCTGGACTCCACTGCTGTCTGAAGGCGAAAGCAGTCAGACTCTGCTTCGGCCAGATCTAGAACCTCTCCTTCTAGACCTTCTCCCATTGGGTCTGAAGCCACCCCTACCGACGGACTTTCCACGAAATGGCTGTGATACGTGAGGAAAGGAAGTATCTTCCTTCGGTCTACGGCTGGTGAAGGAAGTTGGAAAAACCTTCCTTGCCGTCTTGGAGACTAAGTCGTGAGTAGCCTTCTGGGTCAAGGTGGCAGCAACCTCTTTAACTAGCTCCTGAGGGAACAGAGAAGGAGAAAGCGGTGCAAACAGCAATTCCGACCTCTGGAATGGAGTGACCCCCATAGAAAGAAAAGAGCACATAGTTGCTCTTTTCTTAATGACCCCGGCTGTGAACAGGGCTGCTAACTCATTCGAGCCATCTCTAACTGCTTTATCCATACACGACATTACATGTATAAAGTTACCAGTGTCAGGATCCTTCAGTGCAGAAACTTTCTTCCCCAAGGCTCCCAGAGTCCAATCAAGAAAGTTGAACACTTCGAATGCTCTGTAGATACCTTTGAGGAGATGATCAAACTCAGACATCGACCATAAGATCTTAGTCCTTCTCATGGCCAAACGACGAGGAGTGTCTACTAGGCTTGAGAAGTCGCCCTGGGCAGAGGCAGGAACTCCCAAGCCGAGAACTTCTCTCTCCTACCATACACTAGACTTGGAAGCCTGACTTTTTAGATTGCATCCAACCACCCATTAACTTTAATGCTCTCTTTGAAAAATGAGAGAGTATCATCTTAGTAAAATGCGATGTTCTCGCTGCTTTTCCTCAGGTAAACTCCGCGGGGGTAGCCCCCTATGGCTGCGGGGGCATATAAAAATTAGAATAGCGCCAACGTTATCCCTGCGTGTCGTAAGAGGCGACTAAAAGGGACGGGACGAGGGGGCTGGGAACCCCCTCTCCTGTATCTACATCCTGTGAGACAGCAACAAAGAGATGGAGCTGGGGGGAGAGTGACTGCTCCCCGCACTCTAGTTTTGGGGTGTTTGAATGTTCGTGGATGTAGTACGATAGAGAGTAAAAGATGTGAAATTGGAAGTATGTTTAGGAATAGAAGGATGGATGTATTGGCTTTGTGTGAGACGAAGATAAAAGGAAAGGGTGAAGTGATGTTTGGTGTAATGTCTGGTAGTGTCTGGGATTGAAAGGGGAAGAGCGAGAGAGGGTGTGGCTTTATTGCCGAGTGAATGGATGACAGGTAAATTAGTGGAATGGAAGGAGATATCATCTAGGTTAATGTGGGTAAGGGTTAGGTTGGGTAGGGAATGTTGGGCGTTTGTCAGTGCGTATGGGCCAGGTAGTGAGAAAAATGAAGAAGAGCGGAATGAGTTCTGTAATTAATTAACTAGGTGTGTAGATGGACTGGGTAGAAGGAATTATGTAGTTGTCATGGGTGATTTAAATGCTAGAGTGGGCGCTGGAGAGGTAGAAGGTGTCATTGGGAAGTATGGCGTACCAGGTGAAAATGAGAATGGTGAGAGCCTGGTGGATGTGTGTGTTGAGCAAGAGATGGTGATAAGTAATAGCTTTTTCAAAAATAAAGATAAAAATAAGTATACATGGGTAAGAGTGGCAAATGGAAGAGTGGTAGAAAGGGCATTAATGGATTATGTGTTGATAACTAAAAGAATGTTTGGAAGATTGAAAGACGTGCACGTGTTTAGGGGTATGGCTAACGGTATGTTTGATCATTTTTTGGTGAAAGGAAAATTAGTTGTAGCAAAAGAGTGGGGGTATAGAGTAGGTGAATGTAAAAGGGAGCTAGTGAGGGTTGAAGAGCTAAATTATAAAACCAGGGGTAAAAAGTAAATATCAGGAAAGGTTGAAAATGACATATGACGAAGTGAAAGTAAGAGAAACTGGCAATTTAGAGAAGGAGTGGAAGTTAGTAAAAGAAAATTTTGTTGGGATTGCAAGTGATGTGTGTGGCAAGAAGGTTGTTGGAGGCAGCATGAGGAAGGGCAGTGAATGGTGGAATGAAGGAGTGAAGGTAAAAGTGGAAGAGAAAAAGAGGGCTTTTGAAGAATGGCTGCAGAGTAATAGTGTAGAGAAATATGAAAAATCCAAAGAGAAAAATGTGGAAGTAAAGCGCAAGATACGTGAGGCAAAGAGGGCAGCTGACCTGAGGTGTGGTCAGGGATTGGGTCATTCATATGAAGAGAATAAGTAGTTTTAGAAAGAAGTGAAGAGAGTAAGGAAGGCTGGCTCAAGAATTGAAGAGACAGTGAAAGATGGAAATGGGAGGTTGTTAAAAGGAGAGGAGGCAAGGAAAAGATGGGCGG
Organism: Palaemon carinicauda; assembly: GCF_036898095.1. Lineage (NCBI taxonomy): Eukaryota > Metazoa > Arthropoda > Malacostraca > Decapoda > Palaemonidae > Palaemon > Palaemon carinicauda. Next base: position 144,883,283 of record NC_090725.1, read on the forward strand.
AATATTTTGAAAGTTTACTGAATGTTGAGGATAATAGGGAGGCAGATATAATTGCTGTTGCAGGTGTTGAGGTGCCAGTGATGGGAGATGAGAATGAGAGAGAGATTACAATAGATGAAGTGAGGAGAGCACTAGATGAAACGAGAGTAGGAAAAGCGTCTGGTATGGATGGTGTGAGAGCTGAGATGTTGAAGGAAGGGGGCGTGACTGTACTTGAATGGTTGGTGAGATTGTTTAATATGTGTTTTATGTTGTCAATGGTACCAGTAGATTGGGTTTGTGCATGTATTGTACCACTATATAAGGGTAAGGGAGATGTGCATGAGTGTTGTAATTCAAGAGGTATTAGTTTGTTAAGCGTAGTTGGAAAAGTGTATGGTAGAGTAATGATTAATAGGATCAAGGATAAAACAGAGAATGCAATCTTAGAAATAAAGGGTGGTCTTAGAAGAGGTAGGGGTTGTATGAATCAGATTTTTACAATAAGGCAGATATGCGAGAAATATTTAGCAAAAGGTAAGGAGGTGTATGTTGCGTTTATCGATCTGGAGAAAGCATATGATAGAGTTGATAGGGAAGCAATGTGGAATGTGATGAGGTTATATGGAGTTGGTGGAAAGTTGTTGCAAGCAGTGAAAAGTTTCTACAAAGGTAGTAAAGCATGTGTTAGGATAGGAAATGAAGTGAGTGATTGGTTTCCGATGAGAGTGGGGCTGAGACAGGGATGTGTGATGTCACCGTGGTTGTTTAACTTGTATGTTGATGGAGTGGTGAGAGAGGTGAATGCTCGAGTGCTTGGACGAGGATTAAAACTGGTAGACGAGAATGACCATGAATGGGAGGTAAATCAGTTGTTGTTTGCAGATGATACTGTACTGGTTGCAGACACAGAAGAGAAGCTTGGCCGATTAGTGACAGAATTTGGAAGGGTGTGTGAGAGAAGGAAGTTGAGAGTTAATGTGGGTAAGAGTAAGGTTATGAGATGTACGAGAAGGGAAGGTGGTGCAAGGTTGAATGTCATGTTGAATGGAGAGTTACTTGAGGAAGTGGATCAGTTTAAGTACTTGGGGTCTGTTGTTGCAGCAAATGGTGGAGTGGAAGCAGATGTACGTCAGAGAGTGAATGAAGGTTGCAAAGTGTTGGGGGCAGTTAAGGGAGTAGTAAAAAATAGAGGGTTGGGCATGAATGTAAAAAGAGTTCTATATGAGAAAGTGATTGTACCAACTGTGATGTATGGATCGGAGTTGTGGGGAATGAAAGTGACGGAGACACAGAAATTGAATGTGTTTGAGATGAAGTGTCTAAGGAGTATGGCTGGTGTATCTCGAGTAGATAGGGTTAGGAACAAAGTGGTGAGAGTGAGAACGGGTGTAAGAAATGAGTTAGCAGCTAGAGTGGATATGAATATGTTGAGGTGGTTTGGCCATGTTGAGAGAATGGAAAATGGCTGTCTGCTAAAGAAGGTGATGAATGCAAGAGTTGATGGGAGAAGTACAAGAGGAAGGCCAAGGTTTGGGTGGATGGATGGAGTGAGGAAAGCTCTGGGTGATAGGAGGATAGATGTGAGAGAGGCAAGAGCGCGTGCTAGAAATAGGAATGAATGGCGAGCGATTGTGACGCAGTTCCGGTAGGCCCTGCTGCTGCCTCCGATGCCTTAGATGACCGCGGAGGTAGCAGCAGTAGGGGATTCAGCATTATGAAGCTTCATCTGTGGTGGATAATGTGGGAGGGGGGGCTGTAGCACCCTAGCAGTACCAGCCAAACTCGGTTGAGTCCCCTGTTTAGGCTGGAGGAACGTAGAGAGTAGAGGTCCCCTTTTTTGTTTTTTTTTTCATTTGTTGATGTCGGCTACCCCCCAAAATTGGGGGAAGTGCCTTGGTATATGTATGTATGTATGTGTAAACTCCGAAGGAGGTGAACATGGGGCTACGGGAGCAAAATGATCCGGAAATAACTCCCTAAAGACCAACATAATCTTTTTAAGGTCGACAGAGTGTTGAGGTGTCTTATTCTCTTCTTCTTCAAAGACAATGTCCAAGAGTTCATCCGGGGAAAATTGATCATCCGGTTCTTCCTCCGAAAGAACTCCAACCGCCATAGCAGCATCTTGTTCAGAAAGCTGTCGCTCGCGAACATGAGAATCGGTACTGCGGTGCGCACGATCAAAACGTTCGGGATGGCTGACGTCCACATGACGTTCGCTAATCTTGCGCTCGACGTCACGTCCGACTGCATGTCGAACAGCATCAGACTGACGTTGGACGTCACGGTTTGCTTGACGTTCGACGTCACATGCCTGTCGCTCGACCTCACGTTTAGCTTGACGCTCGGCGTCACGCTTAGTTGCCTGGCGATTGTCGACGCGCTTGGAAGGTTGACGCTCGACGTCACGCTTGGTAGCTTGACGTTTGGTATTAAGAAAAGCAGGAACTCGATGAGATACAGAAGCCTTATCACGCTGTTCAACGTTGTGTTTGCTAGTTGGCCGCCTGTGCGACAACACATCATCACGCGTGACAAGACTAGACGTCTTACGACGCTTAGAGTCAAGAAGCGAAGAATCCCTGTGATCAGAATCTTGACGAACCACATTTTTGCCAACAGCAGACTGATAAGACTCCATAAAGGATGAGAGCTGCTGCTTCATTACTTGCAGCATAGTCCAATTAGGATCATCATGCGGTAACACAGGTGAAGAAACTTCAATCGAGAACTCGCTTTCCTCATCGCTTACGTAACGCGCCAAGTTTTCAGAAGACGGAAACCAGTCTGACGGAAGCGGCGGTGCATGTACCGTAACACCAGACTCAGGAACAAGATCCGTATCCGTCTGAACTAAACCTTTGTCAACTTCTGACATCCTATCAGGACGTTTCGTAGGAGAACCTTCGACAGACGAAAGAAAACGTTCTGGACTGTCCCAATGGCTACAGCCAGGCTTTTGCGGCGACGGATCGCGACGCTGAGCCACTACATCCGCTTTCCTCTTAACCCTTTTACCCTCAGGCTATTTGGAACTTTCCAACCCTTAACCCCCAGGCGTTTTTTATTTTTCAAGCACATTTTGCAATATATATTAAAAAAAAAATGTAAATAGCAATTTTTTGCAAGGACGTACCAGTACAGTACGTCCATAGGGGTAGAGGGATGAGTTTTGTGAAACGTACCAGTACGTCCACTGGGGGGGGGTAAAAGGGTTAAGAGGTCTGGAAGCATGACGTCAGCCCTTGCTGTGCGTAGCGTCATTCGAAGTTCAAGATAACAAACTAACCTCACCTTTCCCATGGTGAGGGTGAGCGTCCTGCGATGCGACAACAGGTACGCTCGAGGGGACGTCTGCACGAGCGATAATGCCTCTCGTTCTCTTTCGCCGATTGACATTCCTTCTCCCTTGGGGCAGGGAGCTTGGAAGGGGTCTCAGGCTAGGTGAACGACAGGCTCGAGCAGATGCACCCTCCACATCACTGAACACATTATAGTAATTGCACTTTTTACACTAACACTTTTTAACTGGTTAATGTCGGACATGAGGTGGTTTCTGTCTGCAGCAAGAGATTCTACCCTTACTCCAAGGGCTTGAATTGCGGTCATCATATCTTTAAGTGTAGGTTCAGATGAAACAGTATTTGGATCTGAAACTACCACTACAGGGGAAGGATTAGGTTCAATGATACAGGAAGTGGATAATTCTCTAGACCGAGAAGAACTATGCCTAACTCTGTCTCTCTCTAATTTACGAGAGTAGCGGTCAAAAGCCAGCCACTCACTCTCAGACAATGAAACACATTCTTCACATCGATCCCCCAATTCACAAATTTTACCTCTACGTTTAGAACAAATTGAATGGGGATCTCAAGCGGGCAGGAAGCCGAGTCTTACACCCTTTCACACACTTCCTATATGAAGGAGAAGGGTCGACCATATTGAAAAGTTAAACAGAGATCAAAAACAAGCAAAGGTCAAAATAATCCAAATCAATAAGTATTCAAAAGAATCTGAAAGCAAAATCCAACAAGCGAAAGCCAATAACTAAAAATAATGTACATCACCAAGATAACTGTCCAAAATCCAAGGTAGTTAGCGAGTGAATTCCAAACGATGTTGCCAGCAATGGCGGCAGAGAAGATCTGGAGAAGTATGGAATGGTTCTGTATATCTCCCGTGAGGGCGCTAGTGTACACCTGGCTACTCTATCTGCGATTGCCGCGAGTTTTTGAATTTCTGACGGACGTCAGAGACTAAAGCTATTTTCATAAAACCAGAGGGTAAGTTTAATATTTAAAATGACAAATTTCTAAGGCTAAAGAGTACAGTACAGTGTTTTGGGCAATAGACAGTTAAAAAATTTATTGCAGAGCCCTGACTTTTGCTTTGGGTTCTAGGGAGCATTCATTTCATCATCACCCTTGTCCGTCCTATGTTTTTCGTGCCGACCAAGCACAAGTATCTCCTAAAAAATTAATATGATCCAGCAATATCTAACACTCCCCTTCAAACAGGCTGCCAATCCAAGAGCCTGTGGTCAAACAATGTGCCAGGACAATCTAATACGTACCTACCAGCCCTGATGAACCAGAATGGTCTGGTGACAGGTTGTACTGGAAAATAAATTGGGATTACCACTCGCCAACAGCGTGTGATCATGATCAACTCTCCAGTACAAAACTTGCCACAGGTGCCTTGACCTTGACAAGTGTGCTAACCTGTATCTCACACTACCTCGCAAGACAGAGCGCGTGAATGCAACACATAATTGGGCTGAGAGTGCGAGCAGATGTTGCGCCACTTTTAACCCAACTAGGTGAGCTAGGTGGCAAGCTTACTAGACGAGTCAGCAGAGGCGACTGCGCGAGATGGAAATTCATGTTGTCTCCGACAAGTCACCTAGCCACTAACAAATAACCTGCTTGTGAGGGTGTTTGCCAAAGGTGCACAGATAAAAGAGGATCTTCTGCTGTCAAAGGTGTTAGCCCAATTCCCTTTCGTCCAGTGTCAGTCTCCATCCTTGGACCGAGGAGACAGGGGAAGGCAATAAAGTTGGGGTCTCCAAGTCACCGGCAAAGGATGACAAACCAAAGGCTAGGAGGGCACTTGAAGTGACTGCTATGCAAATGCGTCTAAGTGCAACTACTACATCGGCACCCTGACTGTTAAGAGCCCTTGGGAGGTAAATTAGTTTCTTATAATTGTTGTATTGTGTAAGATTCATTTACCTTTTTCTCACTAACTAACCCTTTCTGCACTTTGGGCTGTACTTGCCAGAATAAAAAGGTATTAGAAGTTTTACTCAGGCCGGACAGGTGAGGGAATCCAACCGATATTAAGTAGTTGAAAAGTATGGGACTGGTAGCGAACAAGAGAGCCATCTGTCACAGACAACAACTCGAGCAAAGAGCTGTGACTTGCAAATGTTTAATAATATCATACCGCTCTCCTAAGAACGTGCAGACCTCTAGTAATCAATTTAGTCTAGCTCTCTGAGAAAGCAAACTAGATAAAATGAGCTACTGAAGAGCTAGAAATGGCTAAATAAATCAGTGATTACAAGCACTGGAGGAAACATTCTGATTGTTTGAATCGTTAGTTATGTGGAAACGTTCTAAAGGTGCTGCCCATAACAATGTTCTTCCACCGTCGTGAAAAAAGCCATTGAGCCCGTGTATGAGCCTAAACCACAATGGAGCTCAGTGATGATGATATAGACGATCCTCCTTTCCTTGCAGAATTGTAAGACATTTTTCAGTTTTTCATTTGCACAGGTCAGTTACTATTCTAATGTGAAATATAAATTACTTTATTAAATAACTTTGAATTTAAATAAAAATAAATAGACACCTAGCCTGTAAAAATTTTAAAAATTTTTCTTATGCAAGTTTCATCAATTTAGTGTACTGTATGTAATTTCTTCCTTTTACATAATCATAACTTTCATTTAGTGGTACATACATACATACATATACAGTGAAAGAGATATTGCATCTAGAACGGTAGGTACATAGATGATCTGTATGTACTGTACTTTTATACTTATCCAACTTATTACAGATACTGTACTATACATTACTAAGGAATGTATTTTTTTCAACAGCCGTGGAAATAATATAAGTAATTCCTGTATATACTGTGCAGTTACAATTTCTACAGTAAAAGTGTGATAAGCAAAAGAGACAATGCCTCAAAAGTTGTATCATGCTTCACGATATGTCATTGCATAGAACTTCGTACGAAAATGGTTAGAGGTGTTTGTACTGTTACTTTTTCTTTTTATTTTCATTGTTTGTGTATCATTGTTAATGCAGTATTAAATGTCCAGGTAATGTTATACTGTATTAACTAATGTACAGTACTATATAGGAAATACTGTACTTTACAGTAGTAATGCAGATAAAGGGTACGTGTACAGTGAGTTGAACAGTGAGAGTCGGCCTGCTGAAAACAACGATAACTTACGAGTATTACCTTAGCTAATTAAGCTGTACTGTAGTATTAGTACTGTACACATATTAAATTATTACACACAACAGTATCAGCTAATGTTGTTAGATAGGAACAATAGTGTTTTGTTGTTATTACATGTTCGTATAAGAGTGGTGATGGCTCGTGTTGTGTGATGTCTTACTGACATACGTTACTGTACATTTGTGTACAGTTACTGAAGTGTGTTCATACAGTAATATGCTTATACTGTTAAAGAAACCACATAAAAACAATATAGTACAGTACAGGAGGTTACCTTGTGTGTTAGTCGACTGTGTGTATGACTTGACATACCCTAGGGCAGGAAGCATTTGCGGATACTCTATTTTCGCCGCTGTCTGGTACTTTACCCCGGTGAATAAGAAAGGCTGGCTGCACTTCAGCAGTATCTACCTTCTCTACAAGCCCTCTTAAGCAGCGATCATAAATATTTAAACTTTTAAAGGAAGGCTAGCTATTAAAGGTTACATCTTTTGAGAAAAAATGCAGGTAGTATACATGAGGCCACCAGTAACGTAACATCTCTATACTTTACACTGTCATCAACAACAGTACAAATATTATTTTACCCTCTTCTCAAGAAGATGGAATTTGTTCGATAATAAAGACATTCTATTAAATTTTCATGAAAAGGAACCCATGGATGATAAAATTCTTTGTAAATGAAGGTCTGTAAGAGATTTAGATAGCAGTGAGGAACTGGACACAAGACAGAAAAAAAGGTCGAATGTATCACTTACTCTGTGGGACATAACAGGTAAAATCATCATGGCAATTAAACCCTTTTTTAATACAAATACAATTCATTATCACATTCAAGTAAGGTTCCTTACTTTGACTTTCCATACTGTCACAAAATTCAAATACTGTAACAGGAAATATTATTTATGCAAAAGAAATCTATACTCAAACTAAATGATGCTATCCTACCATCAAATACATTACCGAACATACTACAGTATTAATTGAATAGAAAGAACTTCTAACATACCTGTGGTGTTTCCTCGGTCGTTTCAGGGTCTGGGCCATAGTGAAATTCTCTATGAAGTTTCCCACTGTACAAATCAGCTAAGAAAGCCTTTAGCTTGCCAGGAACATATGCCTGACTGTAGTCTGCATTAAAAAAAATGACAATGACAATAGTCAAAGCACTGCTAGCAGAATTGTATAAGTAATAAAACTGCCTATTAACTACTCAGTTGGTTAATTAAATTAAATAGATGGTTTAACCAAATCACAAAACTTAACATTTCAATTCTCTTATTAGGTCATCAGGATATACATCTATGAAAAACTAAAACTTATTTTACTGAATTAATTAGTATAGCAAAATCTTTTATATTTGAATTATTGAAGATTCTAAAAAAAAAAATATTCTCATATCATGCCTCTTATTATTAAAGGAATAAAAAATATTTCATTTGATTAATATAATAAAAACTTATATTTGATAAAGAAGATTTCAGAAAAAAAATCACTTTAAAGGGATTTCTGACTCTTAAGCATTATTTGATAAAGATTCCAAGTTTATTTTGTTCTTTGTAGACTAGACAAGAATCATGAAGGTAGGCCATTATATTATCGAACGTTAAACTGGAATGAATGCCCATGCCCAAATCTATGAACAAAAACATATATTCTGCATTTATTACATTAATGAATTCAATATCAATATTGGCAAATTAGCTGCTTTAACTTGTCAACATCCAATTTATCACCCCACAGAAATTGCAATTTAGTCAACTAATGTGGACCTGACTTTTCTATCTATATCTTCACTTCCTTTAATGTCTCATTAGCAGGAATCAGACATAGTTCAATATTTATAGTATACCTGCTTCATCTAATTTAATGAAGAACAATAAAGGTAGTGGTCAACTTACGACCTATGCCCCTTACAACTTCAACTTTACGACCATTTTTTCACAGTGTTGACGTCACAAGTATGTCGGAAATATTTCCTTGAAAATAATCAATTTTCTTGTATAAAAATGAACTTATTTACATTGGTATGGTAGTGTCTGACACGTTCATGTCATATGCCTGGTGACATTATATTACTGGCAGAAAGCGAGCAGGCAAGAGAGTGATTTCCTTCCAATTACGCTAACGATTAGTATTAGTACTTCCATTATAAAACTATTAAGTAACGATACAAAGTATTCTGTGGGTTCGTCTTGATTATTTCGAGTACTACTTAAAGTAGTGTTAATTTGACTCTACGCTAGTTTCATTTCATCTCTGATAATATATAAATACTAAATTTATCAAATGAGAAGTACACTACTAGGACAAATATTTTCTTCGAAGAAATATATTTTCTTTTACATCATAAAAATTAAATACTTTAGCTTGGTAAATCAGTATTTTCTTTCATTTCCTGCAAGAAAAAAGAAAAGGGTTTTACATATTCGCAAGTAATGTCCTGTGGTGTCATATTTCTGGCGGAAGGCGCGCAGGCCAACTGAATAATAACGCGTAAAATTATTCTCATCTTTGAAACACTCAGTAATGATATCAAGTGTTTCAGAGGTCTGTATCAACTAATCATATAAAAGAAAGAAAGAAAGAAAGAAAGAAAGAAAGAGAGAGAGAGAGAGAGAGGGAGAGAGAGAGAGAGAGAGAGAGAGAGAGAGAGAGAGAGAGAGAGAGAGAGAGAGAGAGAGAGAGAGAGAGAGAGAGAGAGAGAGAGAGAGAATTTCAAATAAGTTAAAAAGATTATGTAAACAACGCTCTGTGTTATTCGTACTGCATGTGCCCATAATCACAATTCGGTAGCAAGACCTTGAGATCAGCTGATGCCTACCAAAAGTAAAACAAAAGTAATTGATGATTATTGAAATGCTCCCAAAATTGAAAAATAGAATACAAATATGCTTTAATAAACCACAATTGAACAATAATATCTAATGAAATATGAAGGCTTAATAATAAACTAAAAATTAAATACTGTATGAAGCTTTAAAAAATGAACTACCCGTACGTGCGCACACAACACACAAGCACAGAGAGAGAGAGAGAGAGAGAGAGAGAGAGAGAGAGAGAGAGAGAGAGAGAGAGAGAGAGAGAGGGAGGGAGGGAGGGAGAGAGAGAGAGAGAGAGAGAGAGAGAGAGAGAGAGAGAGAGAGAGAGAGAGAGAAAGAATTTGTATAACTATTAATAATGGCTATAAACAAACTGTATGAAAACTATGATATCCTTTAACATATTGGTGCTGATGTAATATTCATCATGAAGATATTTTCTTTAATTTAAGAAATATAAAACATACGTCTTATTATTTGTATGCACGCAATCTCTCGATATGGTAGCAGGACCTTTACACCAGGTGATCACAACCAAAGGTAAACAAAATATATTAGGTAATTGTCGATTGTTAAAATGCTTCCGATATTGAAAAATAAAATGCAAAATGCTTTAATAGAGCATATGATATCCTATGAAACAAGAAAATGAAATAATGATATAGTGTACAGTAAGAAAATATTGATAAAATATGCCTTAGATGATTGGCGAATCATGACGCAGCATAATAAATCTATGGAACTTCACTTTTTAAGATCGACATATGTCCAGATCGACACAACGCATCTTTCACTCCTTATCTCGGCCGTAAGTCAAAGACTACCTACACATGACATTGGTCATTTTTTGGACAGATGATATTTCATGCCTCAATGGGAAAGCTAAGCTTGCTCACAAAATATGTGGGGTTTGGCATATAAATAGCCAAGTTCAAGATTATCAAGAGTACTTTTCTATTATGATAATAGCCAGACTTAAGAGATTCATTGAAATACAAGGAATAAACAGAATTTAATTGACTGGTTGCTATAAAAAAATGACTCCCTTGTGAATACTATTATATATACTGTATACAAGATTAAAACTACTTATTCGAACCAACCTGGGAAGAGGTACATGTGCCTGAAAGAATCAATGGCAATGAGTGGGAGATCCTTCTTGGATTTGCCAAGGTGATGCAAAGGATGTGCAAACTGAATCCCATCAGCAGTCAAAAAGTTCACATTCTCTGCAAGAATAAATTTGGGATAGATAAGTATAGCAAAATACATAGCACATTAATTTAACAATACAAAGTAAATGGCAGCATAGAAATTTGTATTCCATTAAGGTTCCAAATTTTTGACAAGCTGCTACTATATGAAAAACCTTAACTCAAAATGACTATCACTAAAAGTATCAACATCTGAAAATTTATTAGAATTTTCAAGTTACACATAATCCAGAATTACAATAAATACAGTATTACCACAGGTTAAAGTACTGATAAGTGACCTACCATATTGATTATAAAATCATAAATACCGTTAAGTTATTTAACCCTGGATAGGTACGGTCCTCGGACACCCCTTTAAGGGTATACTCGGACGCGAACGACCCCGACGCCAAAAAAAATTCTTGAAAATTCAGTTTTTGCAGTAACCTCCTTTTTTCTTTTGCCAAAAAAAACTTCAATGAATGCTTAAAACAACTGTATAGATAAATACTACTCATCTGCAGAAAAACTATTTATTATAAATATTTTAAAAAATTAAGTAGAAAAAAAAAAAGACCTGACATAAAAATTCATAAAAAAAAAGTTTATACATATATACACAAATCCTTTTAGGAATTGATTCTTGAATGTTTAGGACACATCTTGATGTATTTTGGATGAAGTCAGACCCATGGAGGTGAAGATCTGAAATGAGAAAAAAGGGTAACTTTTTTTGGCCAAAAAAATTTGTCCAAATTTCATGAATTTTTTTGGGTACCCAAATGAAATAGGAAGTGGCTAATTTTTTTAGGGAATAAACATATGTTATCCTAAAATAGAAATATGTAAAAAAATCTTCATTATTTTGTAAATTACATTTATATCAGGGGCCATATCTAAAGGTAATTTTTTGAGTACTTAGAAATTCCGTAAAAAAATACATATATTTAATATATAATATGATATTTATGCAGGTAAAAATATACCAAAATATCACAAATTCTATAGGGAACAAGAATATATATAGATAGGGCAGCTTACGCTTCGGATATGTCCACAAAATGGCCGCCAACCACACTGACTCAGACTCCCTAATCTGCCACTTGAAATGTAGGAAGGGTATGTCAATTTCAAGGTGTTATTTACTAATCTAATTATTATTGGATATGCATAAAAATTGTATGGTGGGTTGCTGGATAATTGTCGATTATTTTACGAATATAAAATTAAAATTCTGACCCAAAAAATTTTTTTTGAAGGGAAATAAAATCGAAAAATAAAATGTAAAACAATATTTTAGCTAAAAAAATTTGATGATATTCAATCAAAAAAAAAGTAAACAAAATTTTCCGACAAATAAACATCTAGAGGAATCATTACTCTGTGATAGTTCCTTAGTACGTAGTAATTTTGAAAGAATTGGGAAAAAACGAAAAAATGGCAATCACCGGAAAATCGAACACATACCTATATATACGCCATATCTGGCTAAAAAAAAGATAGGCATGGGTAGCCAGATCATCTAGAAACACTTTCCAACACTATAAAAATATAAGTTTTGCGACACTACTTGCCAATTCCTTACGGTAACATGACTAAGCAAAAAAATGCAAAACAAATAAAAAGGGGCACTCGTGGAAAAATGGCCATTCTAATATACGGCATTTCAGAAAAAAAAAATTTCAGCCACGTGCTAGGCAAACCATCAAGGCACATTTTCCGACAAATAAACATATAAATGAAATATTACTCTGTGATAGTTCCTTAGTACGTAGTAATTTTGAAAGAAATGGGAAAAAACGAAAAAATGGCAATCACAGGAAAATCGAACACATACTTATATATACGCCATATCTGGCTAAAAAAAAAATAGGCATGGGTAGCCAGATCATCTAAAAACACTTTCCAACACTATAAAAATATAAGTTTTGCGACACTACTTGCCAATTCCTTACGGTAACATGACTAAGCAAAAAAATGCAAAACAAATAATAAGGGGCACTCGCGGAAAAATGCCCAACATTCTAATATACGGCATCTCAGATAAAAAAAAAGACATGCACGTGTTAGCCCAACCATCAAGGCACACTTTCTAACACATAAACATGAAAAAAAATCAATAATATACGGCAATTCCTTACTACGTAGTAAATTTTTACAAATATTGAAAAAAAAACAGAAATTGGCAACCGCAGTTAAATACCCAATATACCAATAACTACGTCGTATCTGACAAAAACAAAATCACGCATGGGTAGCCAGATCATCTAGACACACTTTCCAACACTAAAAAAGCAAAAGTTTTACGACACTATTTCGCAATATCTTACGGAAAAATGACTTGGCAAAAAAATGAAAAAAAAGGAAAAAGGGACACTCGCGGTAAAATGCCCGACATTCTAATATACGACATCTCAGATAAAAAAAAAGACATGCACGTGTTAGCCCAACCATCAAGGCACACTTTCTAACACATAAACATGAAAAAAAAATGAATAATATACGGCAATTCCTTACTACGTAGTAATTTTTACAAATATTGAAAAAAAAACAGAAATTGGTAACCGCAGTTAAATACCCAATATACCAATAACTACGTCGTATCTGACAAAAACAAAGTCATGCATGGGTAGCCAGATCATCTAGACACACTTTCCAACACTAAACAAGCAAAAGTTTTACGACACTATTTGGCAATATCTTACGGAAAAATGACTTGGCAAAAAAATGAAAAAAAATGAGAAAGGGGCACTCGCGGTAAAATGGTCCTCGTGGTGATGAACGACATTTTAACTAAAAAAAAAAACATGCACATGGTAGCCAAACAATCCACCAAGACTTTCCACAACTGATAACCTATACAAGTTGCACCATTCTACGACAATTTCATAATACGTAATAACTTTGATAATTATGCAAACTACCCTAGAAGGGTAAACTCGGACGCGAACGACCCCGACACGTCTCAGAAATCGGGGAAGGAGTACAGCTACAGCAATGCACATCTGGACACTACTAGAGCGTGTAGGGGAGACACCTCCTGCAGGTCGATCACCCACAAATTCAGTCACGGGGGTGAGTCACGTGAGAAAAACCTGTTTTTTTTTGACGCTCGGGGTCGCAAACGACCCACCGTACCTATCCAGGGTTAACTGGAAGACGTTTCACAAATGAAAATATTCACAAAAGCATTTTATAGGTGTGATTAGCTATTACCAAGTAGCAAGAACCAAAAGTGAAACTTTTGGTGACACTTAATTTATAACAAAAGTCAATATAAAGATGAAAGATGAATATTTTTCATCGAATAAAGTGAAAAACTACAAATTCTAAAAACAATTTATTCTTTCCCTAGCTATATACAAACTTAAGTCATTTTAACAAACGTCCCGCCTCAACTACACCACAAGCTTTTGACCGGAATAGAGTGAAGCCTACCAGCAGCCACACATGACACTGCCCAGCAGTGGGGTTGCTAAGTAGCCAATCTTGGTGCAACAGAGCCATCTTCCTTTCTCAAGGACCTAAGATCTTTTGTCACATCATAAGGAAAGGGGCACCGAGTTCCTGAAGGTCAAGTCTTTGCAAAGGACTATAGTTCACGAGACTCGTTGTGTCTTGGAGCATGATGGATTACCTCAGGACAGCTAATAAGTCGGTAATCAGGGGAATAATGGCCTTGAGCAAAAAAACAAATCATTACCTAATTTTCCATATTTCAGAGATCTAAACCCCAAATTCTTAGCTTCTGCTCATTTAGTGAGGAGCTTCAGGATGTGAATACTGTACCTAGTTGTTCCTACACACATAGAAATCTTTGTTCTTTACGTAAGAGAAAGGATTTAGTGTAAACTGGTTTAGCCACAAAAACTTTTAAGCGAGGTACCAATGACCCTCCGCTAGTTAGTGGGGAATAGCGAGGCCCACCCGCTCTCACATTCACCCAACAATTGAGCTTTTGATTTAGCTACAGTTGAGTGAAGATGTGCATGTCTCTCTCTCTCTCCCGGATATAGAAATGGAACCTCTCATGGTCGTGTTCCATTGTCAGCTTTGGCGTACAATCCTCAACTTCTGTGAGGAGTTGGGGATTCAACCAAATCTACAAAAGTCCAGTCTCGTCCTCCAACAGTCTATCAGATATTTAGGCATGGAAGAAGTCATCTTTGCAGGTTGACCTGCTTAAAAGGGCTAGTTCCTTTGAGGTAGTTGAGGAGGAGTCATCACCAGTGCCGCAGCTCTCCTGAAGCCTCCCCTTAGCAGGGAGGATAGGGATATAGCAAATATACATCATACAATGTACCGTATTATCAGGTTACACAAGGGATATGGTTATTATCTGAAGATGATCCTGCTGATGAAGGAGGCAGCTTTGCAGTCTCACAGGTGCTATTCCTCAAAAGAGGGGAAGATGAAGGAAGATGCCAGTCATTTTACCATTCATCCCAGACTAATTCAGGGTATCGTGTGCCCTCGACCATCTGTCACTTGTCCTACAAGAGGACTGAGACATCAAACCGCATATTATGCAGCTACCACAGTACACATGGAGAAGGCAATCAGGTTCCTGTGGGTTACAAAGGTTGTCTGACACTTCCAAACACCCGCCTGAAGAACCTGCGCCACAGAGTAGTTCTTCTTTAATGTTAAGGACGTACTGATGCCCCTAACATCATGAGCTTGGGGTCTATAACTGATCAGAACTGTCATCCAACTGGCCACCCACTCCCTAGCATGTAACCATAAGAGCTCAAGGTAGGTCAAGGTCATCAGTTACGTCACTTGCAGGGACTTGAAAACCTGGGAGGGAGACTGCACTCCTCCTGTCTTGCCGAGGATGGTACCGAACCAAAAATGCCCTTCCGAGGATCTGGGACCTCAAGGTCCAATTCTTGGGAAGGGTCTTTGTGTCCTTCCTATCTTGGGGTTGGACTGAAAAGGTGGCAAGGAGTGATATTATCAATTTCCTTGTGACCTCTGTCGGTCGTCAAATCTTCGAAGATAGAGAGGAACTTGCAGCTAACTCTGAGGGAGGAGTGGAAGGTTTGGTCTGAACAAACTCCATCAGCGAAAGTCATAGTTGTTGACTAACAGAATCGCTCATGGAACTCTCGAGCCCTTGCTAGTTCTCAGATGCAGTGTCCCATGGGAGATGCGTTGGTTGCCGTTGCCCTCTTCTCTTCTTGTAGAAATTGACTGGTAAAATGCCCAATCTCTCCCACTCAGGATCAAAATCTGTCTTGGTGATTTTAGAATCCATGTATCACTGATACTGGAAAACCGCTGTTGAGGAGGAGAAAGGCGGGAGGTATGCAAAACGGGAGACTGCTTGGCGACAGAGCTCCTACGCCTAGGGTCACTAATCGTCCAAGGGGAATGATATCTTGAGTTGGATACAAGTACCGGAATGGGTCCTACAAGTGGAAGTGGGGCTGGTCCAGAGAGTGCCTGATTGACCACCCGAACCACCTACGAAAACCAAGAAGTGTACTTCATGAACGAAGGAACACCTGCTGAGGCACTATGAAAGTGGGCATGCTTTTTGCCTGCTCTGGGTGAACCTCCAGTTGAAGAACACGCAACAGGTGTTTGTTAATAAGAAACCCATCTGCGCTATGGCTAGCCTACACGCATCACCGAAGTGGTGCAAGCAAGCGTGTAAAAACTACCGAGGTAGGATGTATAGGTGAGCGCTCGCGAACAGGTGCTCGTGGGCGAGCTACCTTAGTAGCAGGATCAACAGAGTGCGCATGCACTACCGCGGTAGAGCAAGCTAGTGATCTAGGTAGGTACTTGTGCTACTGAGGTAACATTAGATCGAGAACATGTAAGCGATGCTGAAGCAGTGCAAGGCAGGAACTCGATACGTGCGACCGAGGTACCTACCCACCTTGCTAATGCTCGGTGGTTGGGTGTGCAACACTGCACAAGACTCTCACTAACCTAGGGTCTACTTGCCGGTGCTCCTGAGCAATGTGGGACCCAGAACGATCACTCGTTAGTGCTCCCACAGAAGGTTGACAAGTTGCCGTATGCGGCCCTACGGGAGAAGACAAGCTCGTATGGTGGTGAGTAAGGGAAGGATACTTTCCCCGTTTGCTGGCAAACAGTAGCCTGAGGTGCAGGACCCGAAGGACCCGGCCTCACAAAATGCCAAACATCTTCTTGGCGAGGGGTAGGATCTGCAAACAGTCTTTGTACCCCATTATTGTCTCGCTCCGATGAGCTGGAACAAGGCCAGGATGAATCCAGTACACATTTCCTCACCTCCCAAGGGGGAGACCACTCAGGTGAGGATGCCCTCACTTGCAAAGAAGAGAGGTGCTCAACACCGGGCAGTGAAACTAAGGGCTTCATACGCTGCGGACTCTCAAGACGCTGAGCAAACTCAGTCTGAGGGTGGGTAACCGCAATTGGCAAGCTTTGAAGACTGACGGTAATAAGCTTCAGGGTCTGCCTCGAAAGGCTCGCCCAACTGGTCACTTCAAGTAGCACCAGAATGCAACTGCCCTCATTCATATGCCAAAGCTGCATGAACCTATGGTGCTGCAGCTGGGGACACGAGAAACTCTGGACGGTCGACAACCCAAAATCTCTGAGGGGAAGATAGTGGTCAACCCATGGAGAGGCAGATGTGTGCTCTCACTGTGCCCCAAAATGAAGCACCTCAAACAGTCATTCCTTTGTGGGGGAACTAGAGATTCCCAGGAAAGACCAGAGCTGACTCATAGCGTCGGTGGACAGAGACTACCCTCCAGCAGGGGGAACCGCTGCTTCACTAGAGGAAGCGCAGTGCAATCAGCAACAGAGGATCGTCCAGGAGTCAATTGGCCACCACTCTTACTCGACTGTCCTCTAGAGGAGTACGAACGAGCAGAGTCAACAGTGAAGGAACGAGACGCCGGAGTAAGAAGTCAGGATTTCTTGGACTTCGAGGAAGACCCTGAAGGTGAAAGAATCCCTTATGGGCCTCTTCTTCCGATGCCTACCGAACTGCACTCACAGGGAGGATGGCCACTCCCTACAAGGAGGCCCTTACTAACAGGCATGACACCTTCAAACAGGGCAAAGGGGATGGGGATCCCCCGCCATGGCCGACATAAAGGTAACACAAGGGAGGTCCTCCATGCAAGGACAAATCTGTATTAAAGCAATCCCAAAAACAAGCATACCAGGAAAGAAATATATATAAAAGTAACAGCCAGTTTAAATACCGTATATTTCGGCTTATACGGCGATCTTTATATAAGACGAGGTACAAAATTAGAGCAAATCTTTATGAATTTATCTCATATCGGTAGTATAAGATGACTGCTCAATCATAAAACCATCTGTGTATAGCCCAGGCTAGCTTTGGCAACACCTGGTATCTTATGAAATATAGGTTATGTAAAGATGATGATATTACTTACTGTATCCTTCTATATTCAAAATAAATGAAATAACAAAGCAAATCTTATTTTCCAAGAACATACTTCACCTAGCCTGCATTGTTTTGTTTACGATTATCAGCTGCTTTCATACAAAATGCCCGTTCCTCCTCTTTTTTCTTCTTCTTCTTTTACCGATTCTTCTTCTTTCTCAAAACAACCGCCAACAATACGATATTTACAGCTAAAAATAATAATTTTTAAATAAATAAATATCATGATATCCTATATGTTATTACTATCGTAATTAACTCTAGCATTAAAATTATCGAAAGGTTAGCGAGAGAAAAAGTTGCTAACAACGCAACCAATACTCGATGTTTACATTTTGTCAGCTGTGCTCGTATAGTTAAAAGTTGGTATCTGATATGGAATTATTCCTCGAATTTATTATTTATGCCACTTTTGTAGATATGCCAATAATATATACGGTAAAAATGGTTTTATTACTTTTATTATACATTTACATCTTAATGTAAATAATTTCATGAGTGTCGGTGGTATTCGCACTTCAACCTAGGCTAGCCTACTGATAAACCTGACATAGAATTCAAAGTGTGAGTTTTATAACGGTAGTATAAGACGATCCCACATTTTTAATGGTTAAATTTTGGAATATAGGGTCGTCTTATAAGCGGAAATATACGGTAGGTTAACAGGGGAGAGCCAAAATCAAAAGTAACGTCATATCACTGGTGAGTGTGAGAGCCGAGTACTTGATCTACCACCCACTAATTAGCAGCAGAGTTGTTTACCTCATTAAAAGTCTTATGGCTAGCTCAGCTTTGCTAAGTAATATTCTCATATAAAGAGCAAAAGGTTTGTAGGAAATGTCGGAACAACTAAGATACTAACAATTTACTGAAAACTGACTAGATAAAACTTACGCTTTTGATCTACTAATTCTTGCTGAACCAGACTTGTATACTTCTTGATACTTTCAGTATCATCTGGACTATGGAAGAGAATCAAAAATGGTAATCCCTCCTCAGTTAGTTCCTCTGCATTCTAAAATAAAAGAAAAAAAGAATTAATACTGCAAAAATTTTTAACTATACACTCACCTGATGTACATATAATTTTCTCAATAATCCCATTTTCTTTCATTTCAATAGAATTAGGCCTCTAGTACAATGCCAGGACAATCTAGAAGTGAATGGCAATAAACTCAGTTTGAGAATGTTGTACTTGCTTTTGTTTTCCCATCTCCAAAGAAAAATCTAATTTCATAGCCTCTTAACACTTCTAGTCAGTGGAGAGTCTCAAAACATATCTTATATTCAAAATGCTGTCTGATTCTATGAAACTCTCCTGATATTCATATATCTGACTCCCACACTCTGATGGAGATGGGTCAGTTAAGGAAAAGTAGAAGAAAATTTAAATCCTAAAGTAATAAACTTATTTAATGCCTAAGGGTTAGTTACTAGTCTAATACCACAGTATAAAAAATAAAACTAGTCTGATAAAATCAATTCGCCAAATTGTTCCTAGATACACTTTTACATCTAATTACAGTAGAATAGCGCAGTAATAGACTAATAGGGGGAAAGGTGTGTTCGGTAACGTTATTAGTCCGTTGTATCCGCAAAAAGTTTCCCAAAGCATAATATCAAGCAAAATTATACTACATTCTATAGGCTATAGCCATACCATATATGCCAGACATGTGGGTAACATCAAACAAGCAGCTGAGATTAACATACTCAAGACTTAAAGTTTTATGATTATACCCTTCAGTGCTAGCACAAACCTCAGAGAGAATACATGTTTGAGTTTGACCTCTGAATATTCACTCACTTTCATGTCTGCTTTTCTTCGTTTCAGCAAGAATTTCATCATGCCAAAGAGGAAAAGATAATCTCAACATTTCGCTAACATAAGGTAGAAAATTTGCTCTAATGAGAGTTCAGATGTGGGTAATATCGGCGATATTAGCACAGTTAGTGAAGGAAAGAGATGACGAAGGAGCGACCGTCTCTCCTAAAGCAGCCAGATATGGAGCAAAGGGATCTTCATTTATGATTAAATTATGATAAATATCTTTTTTTGGGTTTATAACATAAAAAAAGAACATAAAATTCATAATAATCATGATTTATCAATATTGTCTTCGTAAAAATTCAAAGAAAACTTTTCAATGCCCGTATCTCAAAACTACTTATTGACATTCAAATTCTATCTTCTCCCTTAGTTTTAAAGATATGCCAAAGAGAAAAAGACAATTTCAACATTTCGCTAACATAAGGAAGAAGAAAATTTGCTCTAATAAGAGTTCAGAAGTGGGTAATATAGACGATATTAGCAGAGTTAGTAAAGGAGAGAGATAATGAAGGAGCAACCGTCTTACCTAAAGAAGCAAGATATTGAGCAAAGGGATCTTCATTTATGATTAAACTATGATAAATAACAAAGGAACATAAAATTAATAATAAATCACAAATTTCAAGTAATTTGTATTTTTCCTAACAGTACTTACCTCGAACTACTTTCTTAGGAGTATCTGGGATCTCCTCCTAACCGACCTCAGGTGGAGTGATACGCGCCGAGGCTAACCCCGGGTCAGAGAGCATGCGTGCTCAGGTCTCGATCTCCATTAAGTTCTTGATAGCTTAGGTATCTATGAAGTCCAGCAAGGCACTCGGGGTAGGATGGGCGGGCCATTACCCGAAAGAAGTTCGAGGTAAGTACTGTTAGGAATAATACAAATTACTTAAAATTTGTGATTTGTTCCAACACGGAGTACTTACCTCGAACTACTTTCTTAGGAGACTTATACCTTAGAAGGTGGGAGTGTCCTTCAGGACCCAGAGACCATGACGAGTATAGAAGAGGAACCTCGGTAGGAGACTAGGTTCTGCTGACCTCAAGGAAAACACGAGAAAATAGGAAAAACTACGCAAAAAAACCATCTTAGTGTCTAAGTAACTCAGTTCTGCAAGAATCCTAGGAGACATGTCCTACCACTGATAGTGTATCCTATGGCAGTTTCAGGGGGCTACCAGAGTCATTTCCGGTAAGGGAATAGGGGAAGGAAGAACAAGGGGGCTCCGGAAGGAACCTGTGTCTCTTGGACTTACTACCCGCAATTACCACTGGGGCTACACCTTTAAACCGCTTGGAGCGCGGAAATGACGGGGCCGAGCGAGAACCCGTCCAGGGACTTTCTCGAGTAGTCCTTCAAGTAGTGAGCCGTAAAGGTCGACTGGCTAGACCAAGTACCTGCCCTCAGGATTTGGCCCACTGCCATGTTTTTCTCAAACGCCAATGAAGTATTTAGACCCCTAATGTCGTGGGGTCTGGACTTTCCTGGAAGGGGGACCCCTGCACTACTGTAGGGCCTGACAATCACTTGCCTTAGCCAGAAGGAGATAGTGTTCTTAGAGAGTGGCTTCTTCACAGTCCCGAGAAAAATGAACAGACTCTTGATCTCGGGACGAAGTCTAGCTGTCCTCTCTAAATACTGCCATACTGCCCTGACAGGGCACAGCAGCAAGTCCCTCGGGTTGTCCGAGCGAGGGATAGCTGGCACTGAGAACTCTTCAACTTTGGGGTCCCAAGCAGCTGGATTCTGAGTCTTGGCTACGAAGGAGGGTAAGAATCTGAAGGTAGCTTCTCGCCAGCCCTTCAAGTGTGAGATCTCGTACGACAGGCCATGAATCTCACCTACTCTTCGCTGATGCCAGAGCTAAACGAAAGACTGCCTTGAGGGTGAGCTCCTTGTCTAGAATGTCTTTTAGAGGCTCGAAGGGAGGTTCCGAAAGCATCTTCAGTACCCTAGCCAAATCCCCCTGGGCCACTCTAGCGGCTTGGGGGGAACACGACTGCTCGAAGCTCTTGATGAGCGTCGAGATATACAGGTATTGCTCGACTTACGACCTATGCGACATACGACTATTCGACCATTTTTTCAGGGTGATGACGTCACAAGTTTATCGGAAATAGGACGAATATTTCCTTGAAAATAATCTATTTTCTTGTATACATATAAAATGATTTAGCTTGGTAAATTATTATTTTCTTTTATTGATAATATTCAATATTTATTTTCAGTTAAAAATACATTAAGAAAAGTTTTAATATCTGTCGAGTTCATATTATGTCTGGTGACGTCACATCACCGGCGGAAAGCTTCCGGGCAATACAGTGATTTCCTTCCAATAGGCTAACGATTAATATTAGTATTTCCATTATCGAAATATTAAATAATGATACAAAGTATTTTGAGGGTCTGTATCGGTTGTCATGAGTACTACGTAGCGTAAATTTGACTGTACGCTACTTTTTTAATCTCTGATAATGGATCGATGTTTATCTAAAGAAAATATACTATTAGGGCAAATATTTTCTTGAAAATAATATATTTCTTTTACATTATAGAAATAAAATTAGTTTGTTAAGTTGGTATTTTCTTTTCATTTCTTGCGAGAAACAAAGAAAATTAATTTACATATTTTGCAAGTCATTCTTTGTCATGTATCTGGCGGAAGCGCACAGACAAACCGAATGATTTCCTTTCATTGTTACCGAGTAATCTTATTACAGCATTCCCATCATCGAAACACCGAGTAACGATATAAAGTGTTTTAGTGGTCTGTATCATTAGTTATAAGATTAGTACAACTTACCTTAAATTTAAGAAAAAAAATCTGATGACGTCATATTTCTGGCGGAAGGCGAGAGGCAAATCAAGTGATTTCCTTCCGATGCGTTACTATTCCCATAATCGAAACATCGAATAATGGGATGGACGTGCCCACTTCGTCCCCGAGATAGACCAGGAAGTCTGCTATCTCGTGAAAGGAGGCCCCTAACGGCCTGATGTTCTTCGAGGAGCACCCCTTAGAAAAGGTAGCCCCCTACGCCTGGTACACCTCGACTGACGAACGTCTCAGGTACCCTGACATCCTTGATGCCGTCCTCGACGGAAATCCTTCCTTTCTCAGGAGACGCTCGATAACCTCCACGCGTGAAGGCGGAGGGACCGAGGGTTTTCATGGAACCTCTGGAAGTGAGGCTGCCGGAGAAGGTCTGGTCTGTCTGGAAGTGGCCCAGGTGGAAGGCGTGCCAGTTCCTTTAGATCCGCGAACCACTCTCTCTCTGGCCACCAGGGCGCTACCAAAGTCACCCACAGGTTGGCTGTTCGTCTCACCCTGTGAGGACCTGTCTGAGCATCCCGAAGGGTGTGAAGTCGTTAACGTCGAGGTTGCCCCAAGGGTGTTGGAAGACGTCCTTGAATGCCGCTTCTGGACCTGGCACAGGAGAACAAAACACGGGGAGCTGTGCGTTCAGTCTCGTTGCGAAGAGGTCCAACACTGGCGATCCCCATTTCTGAATGAGAGTCTTGGCCACTTCCAGGTGCAAGGACCACTCGGATCCTACCACTTGACCCATTCTGCTGAGGCCGTCGGCCAGGACGTTTCTCTTCCCTGGAATGAACCTTGCTGAGATCTTGATCTGTTCCTCTTCGGCCCATTCCAGCAGTCCCATCGTGAGGACGCACAACCCCTTCGATTTTAGTCCTCCTTGTTTCTTTATGTAGGCCACCACCGTGGCGTTGTCGCACATCAGTGCCACGGTGTTTCCCCAGAGCCGATGGACGAACTCTAGGCACGCTCTTCGCACTGCCATCATCTCTAGTACGTTTATGTGCTGGTTTTTCTCTTCGTCCGTCCAACTTCCTCTTGCTGTCCTGCTGAGGAGATGGGCACCCCACCCCTCCTTGGATGCGTCCGTGAACAGAAGCATCTCCAGAGGGTTGGCTGCGAAGGGCATTCCCTTGAGGGTGTTCGATCTGGCGAGCTACCACTCTAGGACCTCCTTCGTCTCCGGGAACACCGGGACCACCTTGTGGGGGAAGTCTCTCTGGTTCCAGGTCTCCTTCAGGTTCCATTGAACTCCCCTGAGTTTGAGTCTCCCTTGGGGGACTAGCTTCTCCAAAGACACGAGGTGGCCTATCAGTCTTTGCCAGTCCTTGGCTCCCCTGGGCAGGTCCGACAGGAAGGGCCGGAGGATCTGGTCCAAGTTGTTTAGTCTCTCCACGGAAGGGAAAGCTCTCGCCAACTGGGAGCCCAGGACCATTCTGAGGTAGGTCATCCTGGTGGAGGGTATCAGTTGGGACTTCTCTAGGTTGATGATGATACCCAGGACGTTGCAGAACCGCAGGAGCTTCGCGCCTTGCTCCCTCAGTACTTCCCCTGAGGCTGAAAGCAACAACCAGTCGTCCAGGTACCGAATCAGGCGGATTCCCTGTTCGTGTGCCCAGGCTGAGACTGTTGTGAAAACCCTCGTGAAGACCTGAGGGGTTGTGGACAGACCAAAGCAGAGGGTCTTGAACTGCAACGCTTGGGTACCCCATTTCACCCTTAGGTACTTCCTGCTGGAGGGGTGAACCAGGATTTGGATGTATGCGTCCTTCATTATGTAATAATTAGAATAATTAATATTACATATGGACATCATGAAGTCCCCCTCCCTCAAGGCCGCTAGGACCGACTTCGGGGTGTCTATCTTGAAGTCGGTCTTGCACACGAACTTGTTGAGGGCTGAGAGATATATGACTGGTCTCCAGCCCCCTGTGGCTTTCTCCACCAGGAAGAGTCTGCTGTAGAACCCCGGGCCCGGGTTCTTGACTGGTTCTATCGCCCCTTTCGCCAGCATCGCAGAGACCTCCTCTTGTAGGGCCATCCTTCTCAAGGGGTCCTTGGGTGCCAACCACTCTGCCTGTTGATCTGGCATTAGAGGTGGGGGGGTCCGCCAGGAAGGGCAACCTGTACCCTTCTTTCAGGACTGCTACGGTCCACGGATCTGCTCCGTAGTCTCTCCATGCTTGCCAAGAATGTTTGAGGCATCCCCCCACCTGAGGCGTCGGCAGGAGTAGGGGGCCTCTCTCCCTATCTCGCGGCCTGAACGACCTCTTCTGGCTGCCGCATAGGAAGGCCTGAAGGATGACTGTGTTAAAGACGTTCCTCTACGGGAGGGCTGCGAAGACTGAGACCAGGCCGTAGTAGGGGCTTCTCTACTGGGTTGACTAGGCGAGGCGCGAGGAGGAAGGGAGGCGTTGGAGGGTGCCCTTCTATGGGTAGGTCTTCACGCTGGAGGGGGTCTAGACTCTCCCGTATTCTTCAGCTTCCTGACCCTCTCTACCGTCTCTTCTACTGCCTTCAGGGGGAAAACTGAGTCATCCCACAGGGGTAGGCTTCACAGGGACCTCGCTTCTTTGTCCAGGAGCCTCCTTACGAGCTTATTGAGCACCGTGTCCCTTTTCCGCAGAACCCAATTGGCGGCCTGCGCGATGGATTGGTATGAGAGAAACTTAAGGGCTTTACCTCCCGAGCTAATCAGCTCCTTCAGTAAGGCCTGGTTCTCCGTGATAGTGAGGTCGTAGGAGGACTGGAAGCCTACCAGCGTGGAGGCCCACCAATCCAGCCACGATGAAACGTTCACCAGGTCCTTGGCTATTTCCTCCATCATGGCAGCTTCTGAAGGGGAGAAACAGATCGGGGCGGTAATAGCCCTCTCTTCAGCAGCTCCTTGTCCCAGGAATGGTGATTGCAGGCTCCACAGTACAGGGACCTGCGCGATGCCCTTCAGGAAGGTAAAACCGGCTCTGGGATTTTAGGCCTTGGAGAAGCTTGGAGGAGCTCTGGGTCTTGGGGGCTTCTGCATGGTTGGCCACGATCTTGTCCACGTGAGCCCTACTCAGCCTAACATCCCTAGCCAAAGGCAGGGCTAGCGAGGGTCTCTGCTGCACCGGGGCATCAACCAGCCTGCTGAGGCTCGAGAGCCAGACTTGGTCGGAGGAGGGCTCGGGTTCGTCCAGTCTGTGATGCCTCCTAATGAGTCCTATTACCCTCCTGTAGGCCGAAACTTCTGCTGCTGAACCTTGTATGTTGTAGTCCATTTCCTCCATAAGACGCTCCGCTGCCTGTGACGGAGGTCACCGCGCGGGGGGGAGGAAACATCTTGGAATGGTCCAACTTCGGTGGCTCAGGGCGTAGGACGGGCATCGCCGTCAGGACGGAGGCCTCCGTCCTGGACTTATACCTGCTTACGGAGGTCCAGGTAGATGCGGGCTTGCTCGTCGAAGGGAGTTGCTCGTCTCATTCCTGCCAACTCGACGTTGACTTGGAGGTCGGGACACGGCTGCCAGACCGAAGGGACGACTCTCTCCGCTGGGCAGATGGAGTCGGAACCTTCGTGGACTTATGCCTGTCCGCTGGGACCTGAAGAGACGACTCCCTCCGTCGATCGTATCTACCGCTGGATACGTACCTCACTGGTGAGCAAGCCCTTGGGAGCCAGTTCGAGGGGCCCGGAACTGCTGACATCTCGAGAAGTTTGCTACGAGGGATGACGACCCATTCTTCCCCTAGGGAGTCACTTCTCCTAAACTTCCTCCTGGGGGATCTAGAGCGCCTACCCCCGTGGCGGAATCTGGAGCTGAAGCGAGAACGAGAACGTCTCCTGCGGGACCTCTCACGACGTCTTCTATGGTCCCTCGGGGCTCCGTCTTCCGAGGAGCCCGACGACTTGCATGTCCTCACCGGCGAGCCCGACTCGTGCCGCGTTGTTGATGGGTCCACGCGTCGCTCGATGGAAGAAGAGGGCTGTAGGAAGACGGACGGAACGTAGCTGAAGACGCTGGAGGGGAGCGTGGGAGTTCCTTGATGGGGGACCAGGTTTCAAAACGTTCCTCCATCCTCAACCGAGACCTGAAGGGCGTCTTCGGCGGCCACCACGCGAGGGAGTCCGACGGCGGCGAGTCTTCCTTCTCGGCGGAACCCTCGGTTGCGGAAGCACCTGAAAAACACGCCCACGAGGCGGGAGAAGAGGTAGGCACAGTTTTTCCCCACCCAGGATCATCTGAGGAGACGGGCCCTGCTTGCACCAGGGTTCTGTCCCCCGAACACACTCCCGTCCCTCCCTCAGGCCCCTCACCTGCCTGGAATGACGTCACAACACCACTACCCCGTAATTCAGACTCCTGGGGAAGGGCCACAGGCCTCTTTCCCGCAACTGACTTACCTCGTCCCCTACTCTGGGTAGGGGAAGGTGGCAGTGAGGCTCTGTCTGATGATACGCCCGGCGAAGCAAGAGGAGAAGAGATGCTCAGCTTCTTAGGCGATCTCTTAGACGACGCCTTCTTTTTGGTGCCGTAACGCACCCACTGCACCTCGTTCCAGGACTCGCACTCCGGACACGTGGCTGTAGGGGAAAACACACTGCCCCTACACGAAGAACACAAGGAGTGCGGGTCAACTTCAGGTTTCGACAGGAAAGCACCACACGATTTACCGGCCATAGGCCCAGGATAACGGCGGGGATGCTCCATTTCCCAATAGTAAGGCACCGTGAGACACAGGAACACAAAGGGAAAGGATAAGGGGGAGCACAAAGGTACCACGTGGGAACCGCGAGACACAAAGGGTCGCACTGGATAAGGAGAGCGTCGTGATGTTATCGCGACGCGACCAGAGAACTTACTGGGGATCGAGACCTGAGCAAGCATGCTCTCTCGACCCAGGGTCGCCTCAGGGCGCGTATCACACCACCAGAGGTTACCCATCATAGAAAACGGGAGTAGGGTAAACTACACAAAACTCTGGTCGGTTGGGAGGAGATCCCAGATACTCCTAAGAAAGTACAGTGATCCCTCGTTTATCGCGGTAGATAGGTTCCAGACCCGACCGCGATAGGTGAAAATTCGCGAAGTAGTGACACCATATTTACCTATTTATTTAACATGTATATTCAGACTTTTAAAACCTTCCCTTGTGCGTAGTACTGTTAACAAACTACCCTTTAATGTACAGAACACTTAATGCATGTACTACAGTACCCTAAACTAAAACAGGCACAAATATTAAAGGCGATTTTATATCATGCGTTTCCTAAACACGCCAAAAAGCACGATAAAAAATGGCAACCAATGTTTTGTTTACATTTATCTCTGATCATAATGAAGAAACAAACGCATTTAGTGTACACATCTGTGTATAGGTTAGTTTTTGCATCGATTATATTGATTATACAGTATGTTGATTTTGTTATTACCAATGTTTTACTTAATTTTTCTTAGGACTTCCAAATGAAATGTTTTTCTTTATGACGCCGCCTGAAACGGCGGCGTCATAAAGTACGCTCCATCTTCGATCGTTATAAACAAACGAAGGCATTTAACGCGCATGATGAAAGTGATAAATAATGATATTACAGTAAAAGCTTTTAGAAAATATGTTATTACAAATATTATTTACCGTATCTATATAAAATCATACATACGTAGCAAAGCAGGAAAACAATTTACGAGAGAGAGAGAGAGAGAGAGAGAGAGAGAGAGAGAGAGAGAGAGAGAGAGAGAGTTGTTTTACGTACGTAAATGTAAATTCTACCTCCCATTCCTTACCTCTCTCTATCTCTCTAACAAATGATATCTTTGTTGCTCCACAAAGTTTCATTTATATTGAAAATCAATCATGATTCAATTTTCCTTACTTTCTCCAATCTCGCACCATCGGTCACATTGCGGTATTTTCGAACTTTCCGGAAAATCCGCGATATATGTATATACATGCGTTATGAAAAAAATCCGCGAAGTGGTGAATCCGCAATAGTCGAACCGCGAAGTAGCGAGGGATCACTGTAGTTCGAAGTAAGTACTCAGTGTTGGAACAAACTCATTTTCATGATAAATCGCCCTGGTGTTACAAAACCGAAGGTCAGAGGCAAAAATCCTATGCAGTTTCAAGATTTCCTAAGTCACCTTATTAAGTGGTATGAATGTCAAGTCCTGTCCTTAAAAAACGGCATTATCCGGCCGGCCCCTTAATATTTTCTTGAGCTGTGATGAACAGGGATCTGAAAATACACATCTTTAAGGTCTATGGTCAGCAATAAGTCGTTCTTTCTGATGGCCTGAAGAACTGCACTTAAGGTTTCCATCTTCAATCTAATTTTGGAGCCCAAAAGGGTTCAAGCAGGAATGGTCTATGACAGGTCTCCAAAACCCAGTCAACTTTTCCATCAGGAATAGGTTGCTGAAAAAGACTGGAGACCTGACCAAATCCTCCTTTATGGCCTCCTTTGCAATGATTTAAGACACTTCCTGTTCCAGTAATATCCTCCTCTATGGCCTCCTTTGCAATGATCTGAGACACTTCCTATTCCAGTAATATCCTCCTCTATGGCCTCCTTTGCAATGATCTAAGACACTTCCTGTTCCAGTAATATCCTCCTCTATAGCCTCCTTTGCAATGATCTGAGACACTTCCTGTTCCAGGAATATCCTCCTCTATGGCCTCCTTTGCAATGATCCGAAACACTTCCTGTTCCAGTAATATCCTCCTCTATGGCCTCCTTTGCAATGATCTGAGACACTTCCTGTTCCAGTAATATCCTCCTCTATAGCCTCCTTTGCAATGATCTGAGACACTTCCTGTTCCAGGAATATCCTCCTCTATGGCCTCCTTTGCAATGATCCAAAACACTTCCTGTTCCAGTAATATCCTCCTCTATGGCCTCCTTTGCAATGATCTAAGACACTTCCTGTTCCAGTAATATCCTCCTCTATAGCCTCCTTTGCAATGATCTGAGACACTTCCTGCTCCAGGAATATCCTCCTCTATGGCCTCCTTTGCAATGATCTGAGACACTTCCTGTTCCAGGAATATACTCCTCTATGGCCTCCTTTGCAATGATCCGAAACACTTCCTGTTCCAGTAATATCCTCCTCTATGGCCTCCTTTGCAATGATCTGAGACACTTCCTGTTCCAGTAATAAGTCTTTTTGTGATACTCAAATAAAACGAAGGGAGCATAGGACTTAATGGTTAGAGGAGGGTGACAGATATTGAATGGAATGCGATACCCTGAACGGAGAACTTCTACAGCCCAGTGAGCTGCCCCAAAGAACTGCCACCTCATCGAATGAATTTGCAGGCTTCCCCTTACTGGTGGTAAGTTGGGGGACCAGCCCTCCCTACTGGGAGCCTCGATGACCTCTGCTCCTTCATCCAGAGATGTGTCCTCTGAAATGAAAAGAAGTCTGATCATGCCTCTTGGATGTTTGAGCGTTTCTGGCTCTGCTTGACAGGCAAAGGTTTATGTATCTGTTAGGGGGCTGGGAATCTTTAGATCACAATTCTTCTCAGGAAAGAAGAGTGGCTAGATCTTCGCATCTTTCCACAGCAACTGCTACTTCTGCGGGAGAGAAAAGAGTAGGGTTATCAATGATGCTTGAATTTCTGAAGAGAGCATCTGTGGGAGTCTTCTGTTCCGTGAATTTTGAAAATAATGCGTCCCTCCTTTTGAGGTCACAATTCCCACAAAAGGAAGAAGTCTAACGCAAAATAAACTCCAAAGCTTTTGCTCCTAACTGGACTAGCTCCTCAAACTGCTTTTTGACATCTGGATCTCTAGGGTCCTCTAAAATTACAAAGTAAGATACTGCTCCTGACTAGTGATCAAGCCAGAAGCAGGGCTGGAATGGTGACATGGCAGCTACCTTCATGTTTTGCACTTCTGATGCTAAAATAGTGGAAGGGAGGTGAGAGAGCTTGTCGCTCAAGACTCCTGGAGTTAAGTTGGCAACATCTTGGTAGAGGGCTCGGATGTGCTTCTGAGTCAACATAAAACTTTCTCTGCATTGATACGGTAGGAGGAGGCAGTTTAGATGATCTACTTGACCCAGGCAAGTTCTCAGTTGCTAATACTTGTTTAATGATTAATTCAAGAGTGTTTTGAGCCCCGTTAGAAAAACACACATCAAATCTGTGAGACTGGGAATACTCTGATAATAGTACATCTTCTATTCATGACCTGAGCACGAAGAAGGTCACCAAGGTCATTAAGTTTTCTAAGAAGGTTCATGATTTTCATGAAGTGCAACACCTAAGCTGGGCCAGAAGTCGGCACTTCCAAAGGGGCTACTCCAATGAGATCAAGCTCCGAAGAACTATACCACTCTTACACAAGTTAAGTGTTGGCACTTCTGAGCTTTCAGTAGAGTAGCTACAGGAGAGGACAACCTCAAGTGCTTGTGCCTGTACCCGCCGCCAAGCCCCGGAGGATTGACAGCTCAGGGGAAAGGTACGGGTGCCTGCTTTCATGCTGAGAGATGCTTTTCTGCTCAGACCACACATTCCTCCCGGCGGGGAACCTGCAGGGAAAACACCCATGCAATTGTTACCCAGCAAGCTCTCAGGTTGTCGAGCCCTTGCGATGGAAGTCAAAGGCTCTGGGGAACAAAAGATCGAGGCGACTCTCTCCTCTCAGCTCTTGAGGGGGACGACCCGATGGCATACTCGGCAGGAGCAGAAACATTCCTGCTGAGCCCCAGAGCCAACACTCCTACCAACCTATCCTTTACGAGTTATTAGATGTTGAATATTCCAACGAGGGACTAGTTTTCATGTAAACTGACTTGTAGTATGGGAAATGGACTTATTACTGGCATCTACAATGACTATTCAACAACTCGAGGGCTTCCTCTATAGAGAGAAAATTATCAGCAGCTATTTTTGATAATGTAAGTACAGTAAATAATGCCCAATTAGCTTTATCAATTACCCATCGCAAAGATCTTGGTGCAACCGGTTCCTCTACTAAATAAATAAGATGGGTGATTGGTTACTTCCAATACCTTCATCCATCCCTTCCCATGAAAAATCTAAAAAATACTCACGGGTGCATAATGAAATATCTATAGAGGTCAGGGATCCATTTTGAACATGAAAATGAGTCAGTGCTCTAACATTCAAAAGAGCAAGCTCCTTCGCTTCAATGAAGAAAAATAAGACTGCCTCAGGAGTTAAAAACAATATCCCCCACATAAGATGTCTCCATCAAAGTTTCCCAATAGTAAAAAAGGGCTTAGGAAGCTGATCCACAAAATTATCAAGATCTTGCTTCAGGTTTTGGTTAACTCGATTGGGTGGCGATATATGGAGCAGATGGTGTATGTGCATTTTAAATGCATATGTACTGCTACTGCTTATAGACTTGTTTGTAGTTGAATCTCATCATGGATGACATCTCATCGCACCAGTAATGTAAAGTAATGCCACAATACTAAATTATTTCGTTCTGGAGTGGCTTTCGTAACATGATTTTTTTCTTGTTGTGAGTTACATTATACAGGTAAATTGCCTAATTCATTCCAAACCCTACAAAAAACACATTAAATCTTATAATAAAGCTACAGTATTACCACAATGAAATACTGTAAAGTAAAATAGATTTGAACTATTCAATATACTTAAACTAACTGTTAAATACTTGTAAATTAAGTAGACATTAAAACATAATGTAATAATAAATGATAAAAAATACAATACTGTGCATATACAAAATATACAGTACCATATGTACTGTACTATTATAGTTACCCCTACCATAGACTACAGCTACATTTTCTATTGTGTAACCCATTTTCTTCACATTTTTAATGGGTGACTATTTTATTCTCAGCCTGGCTGGCTAATCTCTTTTCTTAACATGAAACATTTTTTGCAAAATTAGTCATAAAAATATTTGCATCTCGTTTCACAGCTTGAAAATTTGGTAAGCAGATTCTTTCGTGAAGAGAGGTATGACTGTACTTTTATCATGTCCACCTTCATCTTCTTGGATTCCATTATAAAACAAAAATTCTCTTGGATAAGATTGGAAAATTTTCTTTAATTAGTATTTCTTATGATTCCATGGGCAATTCCATTGAAGAACCAGGAATTAAATATCCATGAGAACAACCTTTGATAATCTTTATCTAATCCTTTTATTTTGGGGGCATTTGTGGGAGGAGTTTTTTTTAAATTGGAGCCTTTATCAATGGTTCCTTGCAGTTTTCTCTCTTCTTATTCTCTTCAAGATAAATGTCAGCTTCAAATATTGGACTGTTTTCTTCCATGTTGGTATTGTCTGTCAATGTGTTTGATTCAATGTTCACAGTACTTTTAACTGGACTTACTACCTTTTCTAATGATGCAGATATTTTGCATTAATTTTATTCTATTCTTCAAGTAGATGTTTTGAACTTTCTTTTGATCCAGATGGTTTTTAATAGCTTTTGGTTCTTTAGGTATGTTTTGATTTTCTACATTTTCCCAATATGAATTTGGGACAGGACTTGTATGACTTACGATTTTATTAATGTTGAAACTAGGATACTATTTTCATCCATGCATTTAGGAAAATTTTTCTTCAGAACCAATATGGTTAAACATGGGAAAGGTTTCAGTTGGGATCAGTCCTCTATTTGAGAAGGGCTGTCTTTTTTTAGGTGGGCTTACCCCAAACACTGATAACTCCAGTCCCTGGCATCACTCATTACCCACAAATATTGGATACTTAAAACCGGATCGCTGGAACTCGACTCTTGATAGACAAGTCTACACCCAATAGGGTTTGCCAGAGGGTGATGGCATCTAAACTTTAAGCATATAAAAACCTGGTTAATGTTCTTATAGTGGTCATCAACCAAATACTGATAGAGCAAGAAGAGAAAACTGAAATAGGGAAGAAGGCTTATAAGGGCTCCAGTCTAATTTTGGTCACTCAGAATGGTCGATTCTAACAGGGTTGATAAATCCCGCCATCACCATTCCCCAGCCAATCATCAAGACTCTCGAGCCGCTCTCTTGTATCAAAGTACTGGACCATCAGAGGGGTTCCTACCTCGTAGGTTGCCCCAGTGTTAAGGGTCCATCACTCTTCACCAAACAACCCCCGGAGGAGGCTGACTGGGAAGAGCCAAGGGATGAGTACCAAAAGAGAGGGAGAGAAGTCAAGACTTCTTTAGACCTTAAAGAAGACCCCCAAGGGCAAGGAGTCCCTAATTGACTTCTTCCTCCTCCTGCCACACAACTCTCACTGAGAGAATGGCCAATCCCGACACTCCTTGCAGGGAGAGGACTGGGGGCAGGTGTGTCCTCTGAAACCCGGGCACAGGAGATAAGGATCTCTCTCTCTTCTCAAAATAAAAGTGATGTGTGCATGTCTGGCATTCCTCGCTAAAGACACACATGCAAACCTGAAAAGAGAAAGGGGAAAAGTTGTATTTTTAGCCTGTACTCCAGAGTAGGTAAGAACGTCCATTCCAAATCACAGATGAAATCAAAGTGGTCTGTCTGTGAGCAAGATAGGGGTAGGGGGTGGTTCTTATCCTCTGCCAACCGCGGGAACTCTCAGTCGATCGTTTACACCTTGTTATACAGTCTTTAATGGGCATGTATTCAAGCTACCCTGTCCTCATACTCCTATGTAAAAGACGTGGGTTTGTACATGTACAGGAACAAATATATATTTACATTCCTTAAAAAACTCAGTGTATAATTACCTGGAAAGTAATTTCCCGAACAAGAGGAATACATCGTTCTGTTGCCCAAATTGACACTTCATCAAAAGAATTGATATCTCCAGTAAAGGCATCATCTTCCTTTGAAATACCTGCTTTAAAAGCAATAATGCTCTCACCAGGTGGATGCATACTACGCACAGTTTCTCTGAAAATATTGAGAACAGCGTACTTATAATCTAAGAAGAAGTATATATTGGACATTACATGCTTGCTTGAAAAGATAATTTTCTTTCCATCTTTCCTCAAAAAGATAATCATATTTTTAAAAATAAATTTGCTAATACCTAAAAACAAAAGCGTATAACCTAAATACCAACAGTGTATCAAACGTTTACGTCATTTAGCAAAGTGAATATTTCTTAGGATGGTATAACAAGAATAAAACCAGGTACAGTACTGCATTCATACCTTATCACTTTAAAATCTTCCACCTGATTACTAAATGATATGTTTTATTTCTATGAACCTCCCCAGATGTTCATATTACCTATTCTTTCCACAATCTCCTCTGTCCTCATACACCTGACAACACTGAGATTACCAAACAATTCTTCTTTGCTCAAAGGGTTAACTACTCCACTGTAGTTGTTCAGTGGCTACTTTCCTCTTGGGTAGAAGAGACAAGGACATAGCCTCTGTACCAGGGCCTTCCACTGTCTTGGATTAGAGTTCTCTTGCTTGAGGGTACACTCAGGCACACTATACTACCTTTTTTTCTATTCCTCTTGTTTTTTCAAGTGTTTGTAGTTTATATATAAAAGATCTAATTTAACGTTGTTACTGTTCTTAACATTGTATTTTGTTTATTTATTACTTCTCTTGTAATTTATTTATTTCCTTGTTTCCTTTCCTCACTGGTTTATTTTTCCCTGTTGGAGCCCTTGGGCTTATAGCATCTAGCATTTTCAACTCAGGTTATTGCTTAGATTGTAATAATAATAATAATAATAATAATAATAATAATACCCACAAAATTTATCGAGTATTTTCCCCTTCTTCTTTCCATTCAAAAGACCCCCCCCCTCCCCTCATAAAGCACTAAAACAATCAGGCAGTTAATGGTAAGTAACACACAAAGTCTCTTCCATTCATCAGTTTCTCTGTTGCAGTTGTTTCGTCAAGACATATCCCTCTTTCAGATTGTGATAAATGTCTAATGCATTTCAAGTCATCTTAATTGCTCAATTAGTTAGCTTTTCTGAACAGGAAAAATGACCATTGTGAGGAGTATGATATCTCACGGTTCCTAACAGAAAAATGTTTTAAGTAGTGTTTGTAAAACCAGACAGTATACACTGATCTGTGGAAAGCTTCTATGATGTAAACAATGACTGCTCTTCAATTCTCATAATACTGATTTACAAAGATAAATCAGTTAATTTTTATACTAGAAAATATTGTACTATTCCCGAGAGACGTGTGACGTCATCACTCACAAAAAATAAAGTCGAACAGTCATAGGTTGCAAAAGTCGTGAGTCAACAACTACCTGTATAAATAAACACATCCCTTCTTGTCTACAAACAAACATTTATTAGAAATAAACCATATCTGCTTGTTTGATATGCTTAGCAATTCGACCGGACAAATTCATAGATGGAAGAACAGTATTGAAATTAGTAGACTTATGCTAAATGGTAGGACTAGATATTTGGTTTTGGAAGGATGTTAGGCTTTGGATAGGAAGTAGGACATGGTAAGGAATTTGGGGGATGAGGGATTATAGCGGAGGTGAAGAGGCTAGTTGGTTGAGGGTGACGAGCTTGACTTATGTTCAACCAAGACTCCCGTGTGGACAATAGCTTTCCTGTTTCTTAAAATATTGGCACTAACAGTAGAAACATTACACGACCTAGAGCCTAACCTAACCTAACCGTTGAGTTTCTGCACGACCTCACCATAGCATCCTTGGTCTCGTATATAGACTCCGTCTCCTAGTAATAAACAAGGTAAGCTAATAACACAGTGTCGGCGATCAAAATCTTTGGAATATCTCTCCTTATTCTCCTCATCCTTCTGTCTCAACTCCTTATTAACAGATGGTTTCAGGATTTCCGGAATTGTCTTCCTTAGCAATCTCAACATAAGCAGTTGAGATGGAGCAATTACATTATGAATAGGTGCTGTTGGGTATGGCATAAGTCCTAAAAAAGGATTAGAATTTTTCTATACAATATTTTTGGTCGTTTGAACACCTCGTTCAGCCATACCCTTTGCTTGAGAATGTCGTGGAGATGTAGTTACATAGGTAAATCCCTAATCCTTTGCAAATATCTTGAATTCCTCGGATGCATATTGTGGTTCATTGTCTGATACCAATATCATAGGTGCTCCATGAGTGGCAAAAATTTCACTCAGTGCAATGATGACATCATGAGACTATAGAAGGCTATTCCTTAAAATCCAGCTGATGGGAAGAATAGTCAGTCGCCACGATGTATTCCTTGTTGAAATGGAACAGGTCAGTATCAACACATTCCCAGACATTGTCGGGAGATGACGGAGTAAGTGGTTTGTTTCGTTCATTTTAGTTAAGAAAACATGGCATACATTTCCTACACATGCTCTCAATCTTTACAGTAATAGCAGGCCACCAGACCAAAGACTGTTCACGGCCTTTACAAACGGTAATACCTAAACGACCTTGGTGTATCTTGTCTGAGACATCCAAATGTAGGCATTGAGGGATTATAATACGTGTGTCAAACATTAGTAGACCGTCATTAATGGTTAAGTGTTGCTGGTTATCCCAATATGGCTAAAGAATAGACTGATGTGGCATGACACATGTCCAGCCATTCTGATCATACTCTCTAATTTGAGAACACACTGCATCTTGGTCCTGGCTCTCTTTTACTTCTGAAAGGCAATGATCTGTAAC
The DNA here is from genome assembly GCF_036898095.1 of Palaemon carinicauda. Lineage (NCBI taxonomy): Eukaryota > Metazoa > Arthropoda > Malacostraca > Decapoda > Palaemonidae > Palaemon > Palaemon carinicauda. The sequence goes on from NC_090725.1 coordinate 144,920,428, forward strand.
TGAAATGCTTTGGAGAACTTTATTTTGAATTTCCACCTCCTACAAAAGCATCAGATCTTCTTTTGTAGGTTTTCCAAAGGGGGCTCTTGATAAAACATCTGCAGTGTAATGAATTTTCCCTGGTAGATATCTAACAAAGGGAGAGTACCTCATAAGTCGCAGGAGGAAACCGAGGATCTGAGCTGGTAATTTGGACAGATCTGTGGAAGATAATGGCACCAGGGGTCTACAATTCGTCTTGAGTGTAAAAGTGGTCCCCAAGACATTATCCGAAAAACTTTCACATGTCCATGTTGCTATGAGGGCTTTCTTCTCTATCACAGCATAGTTCTCTCCAGCTGGAGTGAGAGAACAAGAGGCAAAGCTAATTGGGCAACGGTTTCCTTGATCCTCGTTTTGTAGTAGAAAGGCTCCAATTCCATGCTGACTTGTGTCTAAAGCAACTATACATGGTTTGTTAATGCTATAATGTGCAAGGACTTCAATTGAGCTTAATTTCCCCTTAAGTGTTTTAAAGACAATCTCCTGTGGTCGATCCCATAGTTGTCACAATGGCTCATTGATGACTGCAAGATTTGACAAGAATTTTGCAAACTGGTTCGCTATGCCATCAAATTGTTGCAATTCTGTTATATTTTCAGATGTAGGGTACTAATTTTCCACGGGTCAGCTCATACTCCTTCACCAGATATGATGTGGCCTAGGAATGATATCTTTGTTTTTGAAAAGTCACAATTGCTATTCAGGGTTAGGCCAGCATCCTGGAGTCTCTGGAGAACAGCATGTAAGCGAATGTCATAATGATCTTGAGAAGGAGCATGTACTAAGACATTGTCCATATGGCAGATGACTCCATGCAAGCCTTCAAGGATTTCTGAGACCCGGTCTTTAGAAATACTTCCGGGGCAGAGCTAATGGCAAAAGGTACTGTAGGTGATTAAAGCAATAGTGCCAAAAAGGGAGTTATAAATGTAGTGAGGAGTTGGAAACCTGGGTCAAGTGGGATTTGCCGAAACCCAGAGTTGGCGTCAAGCTTGCTACAGAATCTATCCTAAATTTTTCAGAGATTCTCGTCAATTGAGGCCATTGGATGTACCTCTCTTCTAACTGCCTTTTTCATTGATGAGCGGTCGACGCAAAGCCTTATGTCATTATTCGACTTTGGGGCTACCACTCATCCCAAGCACCACTCAGTTGGCTTACTAACTTTAGAAATTACTTTGTCTTGCTCCATCTTAGACAATTTCTCCTTAACTAGTGGCAGAAGAGGGTAAGGGATACAGCAGGGGGTATATAGGTAGACAGGAACTGCGTCCTCTCAAAGTGGAATCCTATATAAATCTTTCAGAAGACCTAGTCCTTTAAATAGCTTGGGAAATTCCTATTGGACATTTCCTAATTCAACTGAATGAACAACATCAAGGTCAGGTTTTAACAGGCCAAGGGTGTCTATGACAAATTTAGGCAATAGATTTCTCTGCCGATTCTTCATTACATATGCCGTCTCTGTGATGACTCTGTCTTGGACTTGAAGTTGTGCATCTTGTAGCTTGCCCTGAACAAGATTAGAGATATTAACGTCACCAGATCCGTGAAAACTTAGCTCTACTAGGTTCAAGTTGTGTATATACAACCCAAGGCATTTGCTCTCCAACAACAGTAATTTTCGAGCCACTATCAAGTTTGAACTCTGTTTATGTTGTTACTGTATTGACCTTGATATCAGCTGCCCACAAATCCTCTTGTTTGGATTCTACACTCCCAAGGAAATGAGTATTTATTCCTTTGGTTCAATCTTATGGATGGGTTTGGTAGTACGGCATACTGTTGCCCAAAAACCAGTTTTATTGCATCTTCGGCATCGTGCGTCACAGGTAGGGCAGTCGTCTTTAGAGTGAAGCGTTGGACTGCCACACCACCAGCACGTTATTCTTTTGTGGCTTAAACCTTGACCTTAGAAAAATCAGGCACAGAACGTTTTCTCAAAAGATGTTCACATCCAGCTTCATCCTTGGTTCCATCAATAAACAATTTTGGATCAGAGAATCTTTTAAGGCACCAAATTCAAAAGTGTCCAAAAGCTGACATATTCGAAGTACAAATTTGTCAATAGCCTTACCATTTCTCTGCAGCAGAAAGTATGTTTGAAGGGCTCTGATAATTCTATCAGGATTCTTCCTGGTTTCTGATGCAAGCTCACGAAGATTATTTCAAATTTTTCTACATTCTGTTCCAATCACTGAACAAAGTTCCAGCTACCACCAATTGTCCTGCTGGATCCTCCTCTCCTATGTCTAAGGTCAACTTTTGGTTGAATCCAGTAGCAATGCAATAATCTTTCCATGCACTCTCAAACTCTTCCCTGTTCTGTGCAACCTCACCTTTGAGGGGCTTAGAATTCTTTGCCAAGATTCTTTTGGCAGACTTATAGTGGCTTTTGACATATTCCAATGAAGGTCTAGCCTTTGAAATATCCATCGTGAAAGTAACATTGATTTCATGATGTTGATCATGAAACCTAGATAGAATTGATTTGTGTACCTGAGGCATAATTCTTTCTTCTGCCAAAACTAGCCAGTCATCAATGACTTTATTAGTATTACAAAAACTCTGGGGAAATACCAAGGCCAAAAGGCATAACTTTGAACCTGTATGTACCCTTCCCAAGCAGAAACCCAAGGTCGGAAGTGAGGGGCTGTAGGGACATGCCAATAAAACTCTTTTAGATCTACAGTAGAGATTTAAGCCCCTCTGTGTAACAATTGGCAACATTTTGAATGTGTCACATCCGATGTGTTTGACATATCTTTCTTCGGTATACTGAAATTTTACGAACCTCCAATTTTCCATGACTACTTTTTTCGCCATTTATCTTGCAAAAGAGTAGAGTTCCAGGGTCAGACAGAATGGTGACATAAAGGGGGTTTTAAAATCTAGACCAACCCAGACCTTTGGAGACGACCCCCATTCTGAGGACATTCACTGATGAGAACATTTATACGATTAACCTTGGTTTTTTCTGGTGTTCCTCCTGTTCCTTTTTTTCTCTGCATAAAACCCCAAGGATCAGGTATTTGAGAATCATCCTGAGTAGGGTGACTTTGCTTGCTCTGCTCTTCTCAGCTGAACTTAGCAAGAAGATGCTTCAGATGTTTGTATGGCGCTGGACTCTGCTGGTTGCTTCTTGGACTGTTGTTGGCTCCTACTATAGGCCAAAGGCTTGTGAAAGAAGGGTTTCCTGTTTTCTAAGTAGGGCCAAAATCCATTCTTCCTTTTTTATGGAAGTGAAGTACCAATTTTGTGTGTTAGCTTGGGGGTAAAGGGGTTCACATAGAAGGTAATTTTATAGAAACTCCTCTACATCAACCTTCTCAAGATATCAAGCACCCACCACTTGGTGCCTCACCTTGAATTTGGTTTTAACTAAGTTCTGTAAAACCTTGTAAGTAGGCTTATGAAACCACTTTCCCATTGTTGATGTGGCCAAATGGGATTTCCTTGCACCTCCCACCTCCAAAAAACCATTGGTCAATATTGTATGACCAATACTCAGTCTTGCTAAAATTACTTCTATTATCTTTCTAGCATGATTATTCCCAAGGAGAAACAATTGGTTTTATTTGTTTCAATTTATTATTTTCCAATTCATTATTCCATTAAGTTTTCCATTTTCTTACCATAAAATGTTTTCTATAATCCTTAGCTATAGTTTAATATCATGTTAAGGTAGATCTATTGCTAACTTTGTAGCAGTACTGTATCCACTTTTTCATTACCACGAATGTTAACATGGGTAGGAATCCAAAATATTTCATCCTCCACCCCTTGGTAATAGAATTTATTATGGAGCACTTCAATTTGTATTACTAGTTGCTTCTTATGCATATAACCTTTTAGGGACTCCATGGCACTTCTTGAATCAGAACAAATGACTAACTCAGGATTCACTCTACCTTCAATTGTTTTAATAATATCAATTGCTAATAAAATCACCGATAGTTCAGATATGAATATTGATGCTTCACTAGGTAATGAGAGCAGACTTGTTTTGTCTGAGGATACTGCAGCACAGTCAGCAACCATTGAAGATTTAGAGCCATCAGTATATACAGCATAATATGGTTCTTTCCTTTGATTAAGTTTCAAGGAAGAAATATAATTATTTTTGATAAATAAAAATGATGAGAGCATATTCTTGCTTCTTTATGATCCAAGATAGAATAAAGAGAGATGGCTGAATAAGGTTCATTTTGACGCTGTCGATTGTAGAAGCCTATTGGCTCTTATGGGGAATGATGGTTCATGATTTTTATAAATATATCGCTTTGATTGAAGAGCTTCGTTATCGGAAAATTAGTGGATAGGATCTTTAATGCACTTCGCATTGTTAAAAAATCTTTGTGTAAGGACAAAAGTGTCGGCTGGCTTTCACATATAACTGACATACTGAGGGAAGATCAAAAGGCTCCACGACAAAGTCTTAGACCTCAAGTGTGTATAAGATCTAAAGACTTCAAAGTAGCTTTGGATCCTGATCCATATATTGGGCTACCATAATCTATTTTCAATAAAACATGCTTTATAAATCACTAGTAAAGTTGATCTCTTTGCAACCCATATTGTATTAGGTTGAGAGCATTATTATATTTAGATTTGATGTAAGATATATATGGTTTCCAATTCAGATGAGTATTGAATATTAACCCCAAAAAGTTTACCTTTTCTTGAAATTGGATTTGAGCATCGCCAAATGTGAGATTTATATCTTGATTTAGTTTCCAGCTAATATTCTTATAAGACATAATTGCTTGTTTTTCACTAAAGAAAGTCAGATGCAATCCAAACATCATCAATTGGAAAGTAATTTGCATTCTTCCTAACAATATAAACTGGAGCTATTTATAGGGGATATTACTTTTGGCGAAGCTGAAAGACGAGCCATGAGAATTTCAGAGAGGGATAACCCCCCAACCACTAGTTAGCGGGAGGGGTGGGGGGTGGCCGGCTACCCGAGTCATTCACACACCAGGGCTGAGCACCCATTTTGGGCAGGACATTCTTGTGGGACAAGGCTGGCAGACCAATTATTATAAATAGCTCCAGGTTTGTATCATTAGGAAATATACAAATTACTTTTAAATTAGTCATTTGTTACGTCACTAAATACAAATTCTCCGCTATCTTATAGGGGATGACTTACCTCTTGGGAGATAGGAAGTCCGTGCTAACTGGCTTTAGCATTTGACATGGGGTTGTTTCCCCTACGATATAGATCATAACCGGTAGGAACCCTGTACTCGCTAAAATAGTTGTGCTCTGCACGATTAACAGCCTGCACAAGCTGTATGTTTGTGATACTAGCAATGTGGTTGGTCTAGTAATAGGATCTCAAATATGAATCTAAGAGTACCAAGACTACCCAATAGGCCCCCCTCACAAGACGTACTGGGGACGCAACAATTATTATTTTTTTTATACTTAGGATACACAAGAGAAAAGAATCTTACCTGCAGAGAGGTGAGGTCGGCTGTGCTGGGTATTGTGGTGCTGATTCCCCAGAGGGGGAGAAGGTGAAGGAAAGAAAGAAGCTAGTCATTCTACTCATTTACCCCAGACTAACCTGGGTAACCTCAGCCCTCAACACTCTCCTGGTACCGGACAAGGAGGAGGTTTCCATCGACATCCTTGTAGACTCACAAGATCAGTCCTGAGATCTGATCAAGTGGCCCAAAGATCCCAACAAGAGGTCCAGCAACGAAGTAGCCTGCATGGCATACTTTGCAACCCTTTCCTGGTTGATCATCTCTGAGGGCGAGTACGAGAGTCCGATTAGTCTCGCAAAGGGAATGCCCCTCGAGAGAGCCTCTATCAAGTGATCGAGAGGCAAGGCCGGAAGAGGCTCATTTAAGATCTCCTCTGCTGCATGAACGGCGGCAGAAGTTTAGAAGAAGAGCTTGCTCGGAGAGAAGCAGAGCCGCCTATGGCCTGCGATACTGCCTTCTGTCTGGCACTCTTCAAACCCTTTGACCACAGGAAAGCTGCACTGGCCCTTGGGGGTCTTTGAGTGCCATAGATCTGGTCCAAGACCATATCTTTACCATGCTGAGGGGCTGCCGATGGGTTTGGCAGCCCATTGATGGTTTTAATACAAGCTAAAACCTGCCAGAATGCGTGTTCAGGCCCCTTCTGCGCCGCCTCTGTAGTTTCTGCTGGGAAGGAGAGCAGGCAATAGAGAAACCCTAGGCGTAACGCTCAAGGATTGAGATCAGGGAATAGCCCGTCACCGCCTCCCACACTACGTTAAATAGTGCGCTTAGCTTAGCCGATGAACTAGGAGGAGGATCATATGGGTGGCCAGGAGCCTTGAGCCTAGGAACCTAAAATGGTTTCTTAGACGCCTTACCTGCAGGCTGCATTGGAACCTGTCTACCCGTCGGGGAAGGGGGTTGCCGGAAGCTGATACCTTGAAGCAGTAGACTGCTTAGGTGCTTCCTTTTGTCTTTTCCCCTGAACCCGATCTAGTAGGTACCGATCCCTAGAGGATACAGAACAGTCGGTTTCATGGACCTATGCAAGAGTGAATGATAAGGATGAGAGCGTCGAGGTGGCGGGAGCCACCTTGTGGCAGGCGAGTGCTCACGCGGCTGGCAGGACTGGTAAACATCCCGTCGAGAGAGAGGGTTTCCCTGGGCAGGGATAAAGTCTCTCGTCTCCAGAAAACGTGACAGTATCTCACCCAAAAATTAGAGGCGAAAACTTGGTGAGACCAGCTTGGCTGATGCATAGTGACCAGAAGGGTAATGACGAGGCCGGTCACTCACACTATTAACTCACGTGTCGGTATTCTGCTGCGCGACATTGCTGTATAGAGAGCAGATGTCTGCTAACGAGATCCCGGGGGATCGTCATAGCGAAAGCCTGAAGGCACAGCAAAACACGAGCCCAAGGTTGGCTCTGGGTTACGAGAACCCCAAAGTTAAGTATGACGAGTGCCAGAAGACCTAGAGTCACGAGAGCCCGAACTTTTGGCACGAAGAGAACCCGAAGGCTCAGTGCGACGAGAGCTTGGAGGCTCAGCACAACGAGAGCCCGAAGGCTCATTGAAAGAAGAGAAGAAACGCTCAAGGTCACGAGAACCGAGAGGTTTGGCATAACGCGATCCCGGAGGTTCTGGGTTACAAAAGACTGGAGGCAAATCGTAACACAAGCTGGAGGAACAGGGTCACACGAGCCCAAAGGCTTAGCGCAACGAGAACCCTAAGGTTCTGTGTCACAAGAACACAAGGGATCAGCGTAACGTGGACCAGGAAGTCCAGGGTCACGAGAGCCCAGAGGCTCAGCGCGAAGAGACCCTGGAGGCTCAGGGTTAAGAGAGCCTAGAGGTTCAGCGTAACGAGAGTCACGAGAGCCCGAAAGCTCAGCGTAATGAGGGTTACGAGAGCCCAAAGGCTCAGCGTAACGAAGGTCATGAGAGGCCGGAGGATCAAGAGAGCCCGAAGTCTCAGCGTAACGAGGGTCACGAGAGGCCGGCGATCATGAGAGCCTGTAAGCTCCACGCAACAAGAGCCCGAAGGCTCAGCATGACAAGGATCAGAAGGTCCAAGGTTACAAGAACCGTGAGGCTCAGGTTCACGAGAGCCCGAAGGCTCAGGGTCACGAGGGGTCAGAAACGTCTCCACCCGATGGCGGGGGTACATTTAGCAGGATTCTCCGAAGAGAGAAACTGATCTGAGACACAAAAGCTCACAAGCTTTTTCTCGAAGAGAAGAACATTCTCCCACAGAACATCACCTGGGACTATGCTTTCCCCCAACTCTAGGGGGAGAAGTGTAGGCATAATTTACAAGCTGGTCATGAATTACTCTCTGGCAGCCATTTCAATATTATGGGTTTGCCTGAATACATCAAACTCCCCCTCGTAAGGAGTAAGGGGAAATGACTCTTCTGAACTCGAGCACAGAACAGCTACACGCTGAGTCCTGCTGGCAAGGTCTTTTGAAGCTCTACCCCAAGAGAGGGGAAGATTAACGTAAAAGACAAGGACAATCATTCTTTACTTTTATCTCAGTCTTACTCGTAACCTCAGCTCTCAATCCCCAATTACTAGTCCTGTGATAAGAGCTGAGGCACCAATGCCACCTACTGAGCAGCTACAACAGGTCCTAGAAAGAACGTATTGATGGACCTGTGGGTCACATCCCACAGGTAGAGAGCAGTGAGCATTGTCTGATGCTTCCAAACACCTGCCTGAAGAACCTGCATCACAGAGTAATTACCATACTCTTAAAAGCTAAAAAGGTACTAATACCTCTCACATTGCGAGCTTTAGCATGTGTCCCTTCCGTGGAAGAGGATGCGAGCGTCCGAGAGATAACATCTCTTAGCAAGAATGAGAGAGTGCTCTTGGATATTTTCTTTGATCTTCCCATGCTCACAAGATGTTGCAGGTGGGGTCTAACGGTTCTCGTCTGCTTGAGATAGTACCTCAGTGCTCTCACACGACACAATAATAACTGATCAGTATCAACGATTGTAATCAAAAATGGAATTTGCATTTTAGCTACATAGTAAGGGATAAAGGAGAGCAAGACCTGCTTCTAACCCCTTGATGATAGATAGATCACGGAACTCAGACTCGTTTAACCAAAGCTATAGCGAGCAAGACAACCATGGTGAGGGTAAGATCCTTGTCTGAAGCTCACCTCATTGGTTCATAGGGTGCCCTCCTTTTCCAGGAACGTAATACCTTAACAACGTTCCATGACAGTGGACTCACCTTAACTGGAGGACAGGTATGCTCAAAACTTTGTATGAGCATTGAAATTTTCTCCGAAGACAAAAGCCTTTTACTACTGAAACGGAGCAATCTCTCTCCTTGCTGGATGAAAAAAAAATCAGCAATTAATGGGACAGAGGTTCCGAGAGGAGAGACACCCTACCCATGACACCAACCACAGGAGTTAGCCCTCTTGGCCTAGCAAATGCTGCCAAGGATCTGCGGAGGCATCAAGAAATATATTGGGCTGTCTATTGTGGAAACACTTTCTCTGAGAGGAGATGCTGAATAGCCTCCATATATAAAGTTGAAGGAATCTCACTGCACCTTGGAGGATCCTAGCATATAGCTAGCATAGCAGGTCGGGGAGAGTAGGTAATTCTCTCGGGGATTCTCTTAGGAACAGCAGGTCTGGGTACCACTCCATCTGCGGCCACATCAGTGCTATGAGAGCCATCAGTAGGTTTGGCGTGATTGAATTCAATTTAGGACTCTTTTTAATAGGCAAAACGGTGGAAAACTATATCCAGTGTGTCGAGGTTGTTCCACGGATGCTGGAACACATTTGTTTTTTTCTGTCACCATCGAAGGTCCTTTCTGGAATCCTCCCCTATCCATACTTGGATAGAGAGGAATATTCCGATACTGTGACCTGGATCTTTTAGTCCCAATTGCAGAGATCGAGACAAGATTTTCCTCCAGGGATTAACCGTTCTAACAATGCTAAGTGCCCCAGGAGCTTCTGCCACTGGTGTGCTAGGAGAAGGAACTGCCGCAGGAAGTGGAGAGCTACCTCTCGCATACGAGAAATCCTTTCCTAGGACGAGCATAATTTCCTTTGTACTACGTATATCTATATCCATCCCCAGACACACTAGTACTTGTGTGGGGATTAGGACCAATATTCTCTTGATTCATCACAACCCAAGGTCTTCATGAGAGAACTCTGTCTAGAAGGTCCTCCTCTGACTCTGGTACAATCAGCTAATCATCTAGATAGTGGAACAGGCAGAGTCCATTGGCATGCACCCACAAGGATACCGACTCAAAGATCCTTGTGAAAACTACAAAGGTCTTGAATTATAACACCTTTCCGGCTACTACTGCACAAAGATATTTCTTGGAGAAGGGATGGGTAGGGATTTGGATGAACATGTCCTTCAAATCCAACATGACCATGAAATCCTGAGGCCTAATCGCTTATGTGAATGTGGCCATGGTATTCATCCTGGATGGTGTCTGCCACATGAACTTGTTCAAAGCTGACAGGTCAACGACCGGTCTCCAGCTTCCAGAGTCCTTTCTTCCATTAAAGGAATCGACTGAAGAAGCTTGGGAAGCTGTCGTCGACCTCTTGATGAGTACCCTTCCCCAACATGGCTTGATCTGCTTGTAAAACAAGATTGTATACCGATCCCTGCCGTTAGGATAACGATGTCGCCAGAGGCAGAATCAGAGGAAGGAATTAATCAGATCGAAGGACCTCCACCATCCACCTCTTCATACTGTGAAACCACCATCTCCTCCGGTTGGCCTGAAGGCATACCCCACTGGTGGTGAACTGGGGGAACGCCCTTCATAACACCAGACTTTTTCCTCTCCCCTTCTGGCGGAAAAAGAAAGACTTCATTGAAGAGTCCTCGAGTATGGATCATTGAGGACAGTACCCATCTCTGTCAGCAAGTTTTCGGGGCTGGAGCAATCAAGCAGCTATTTTGCTTTGACTTGATGAGGATGATTGAGCCTGTCAAAAACGACACAGCATGCTGCAGGATTGAGTCTTGAGTATCTTTCCTCCATTTCTATGTAATCTCTACCTCTGTAGGCAGGAAGAAAGAGGGCTCCTTCAAAGATGAGTTACGTAAACCAAGTCCCTCTCGGAGGCCAATCCGTTTGTGGAATCCTGAAGTCACGGCATCATTACGCTTCAGCATCTAATTAGCCAAATGGTTGGCACCCACACCTCCCATCAGGACAATGTCCTTAAGGGCCTGGTTCTTGCTAGGGTCAGTTAGGTCCTCTGTGTTGGCTATGTAACAAACTGTACCCGACCAGTGGTTGATCCAAGAGGCCGCTCGCATGGTAGCCCTGGCCGTGACTTCCATACTAGAGCCTCTGCCATCAAGATGAAACAGGAACTGCTAAAAGTAACCCATATCAAAGTTGCAACTGCAGGATCTAGTGGAAGAGGGGAAAGGAGAGTTTCCTGCATCCATAGAGCACTACAGTGATTACATTTTTGTGTCACCAAGCCAATTTGTACCATCTCCTCTGTTCAATACCAATGTCTTGGGTTATAAGTGAAGGTACCTAGACGCCATTGTCCTGCATTAAACGGGAGTGCTCTAACTTCTGCACGCCTGACTATCAACATGGCAATTATTCTCTTCTTCCTGTGTTCGTTGGTTTCTTCATTTATTATTTTCAAGGCAAGAATTTCTTTGGTCTTCGTCTTCTTCACACATAGCTGCCCTTCTACTGACAATAATGTTCCTTCTATCTTTTTACATAACATGCTTTTAGATTTTACATAGAATAGTACAGTATATATTTAAGGTTTAAGGGGCTCGGCCAGAATGCCAATATATGGGGGTATAGTAAGAAAAACACAAAATCCTGAAAAAATTCACTGAACTTCATACGGCAATGGAGAATACGTATACAAAATCTTGTCAAAATTTCTCTTACTTTCATAGTTACATGGTAATTAGTAAAAGTAACTCAATAAACCAAAAATATTGCAGATACAAGAAAATGCACTATTTTTTCTGTTATCGTAAATTTCTATAATTATTACATTTCAATGTAAAAGAAATTGTGAACAATGGCATCTGTATAGCTTCCACGAGTCACAAGACGATTTATAACACAGGAAATTACAACCTTTGCTCTTCAGTCCTACCACAAACCTCAGAGACCCTACATGTCTGAGTTTGACCTCTGACTCAGTTTTACGTTTGTTTTTCTCGTTTTCAGCAAGAATTTTATCATTTCAAAGAGGAAAAGACAATTTCAACATCTTGCTAACATAAGGAAGAAGAAAATTTGCTTGACTGAATTAAGGGGGCCGGCCAGCTAATGCTTATTTTTAATGACAGGACTTCGACATTCATACCACTTAATAAGGTGCCTTAGGACATCAAACTGCATAGGATTTTTGCCTCCGACTTTTGGTTTTGAGACGCAAGGGCGATTTATCCTGAAAATTAGTGTTTTTAAAATTCTATCTCATCCCTTGACAATTATTACTAAGATCTGGGATTACTACCCTATATAAATCTGATAGACATTCAATGATATGAAAAAAGTTTTTTTTCTAAAAAAAATTTTTGCCAGATATGAATTTTACATTACAGTAAAACAATCAAATGTAGCCCTTTTTTCCAATTTTTTCATATTTTTTTTCTTAATTTTTCCCCCTGATTTTTAGGGTTTATTTTTTGCCATAACGAAAAAATCGTATCAAGCAGAAAAATTACTTAGGAAAAAAAAAATCACAAATTCCAAGTAATTTGTATTTTTCCTAACATACTTACCGAGAACTACTTTCTTAGGAGTACCTGGAATCTCCTCTCATCCAACCAGAGTTTTGTGTAGTTTACCCTACTTCCGTTTTCTGTGAGGACTACCTCAGGCGGAAGGATACGTGCCCTGAGGCTAATCCCGAGTCAGGCCGCGTGCTAGCTTGGGTCTCAACCCTCAGCAAGTTCTTGTATGCTTAATTACCTAAAGGTCAGTAAGGCACTCGGGGAAGGAAGGGAGGGCCATTAGATGAAAGTAGTTCTCGGTATGTATGTTAGGAAAAATACAAATTACTTAGAATTTGTGATTTGTTCCAATACGGAGACTTACCTCGAACTACTCTCTTAGGAGACTTACACTTTAGGAGGTGGGGGTGGCTCCCTGACCCCTAGACCCAATTACAGTGAACCCTCGTTTATCGCGGTAGATAGGTTCCAAACCCGGCCGCGATAGCTGAAAATCCGCAGAGTAGGGACACCATATTTACGTATTTAATTATCATGTATATTCAGACTTTTAAAACCTTCCCTTTACATAGTACTGTTAACAAACTACCCTTTAATGTACAGAACACTTAATGCATGTACTACAGTACCCTAAACTAAAACAGGCACAAATATTAAAGGCGATTTTATATCATGCGTTTCCTAAACACGCCAAAAAGCACGATAAAAAATGACAACCAATGTTTTGTTTACGTTTATCTCTGATCATAATGAAGAAACAGATGCATTTACACGTCTGGGTATAGGTTAGTTTTTGCATCGGCAGCAATCTTACCAAGTATTGATTATATGTTGATTTTGTTATTACCAATGTTTTACTTAATTTTTCTTAGGACTTCCAAATAAATGAAATGAATGCCATTTATATAATGTTTTTCTTTATGACACCGCCTGAAACGGAAACCTTACATTCGTTTACTGTACGCTCCATCTTCGATCGTAATAAACAAACGAAGGCATTAAACGCGCATGATGAAAGTGATAAATAATGATATTAACCCTTTTACCCCCACTATAAGGTTAAATTTCGAGCACATTTTGCTAAATAATGTTTTAAAATTGCTCTAACAAGCTTAATTTTTGTCCTAGAAAGGTCAGGTTGGTCTCATTCTTTTGGAAAATGCCTGAAGTTTCTCGTACAATTATCAAAAAATGTAAAAATATGTAATTAACAGTGTTTTGCAAGAACGTACCGGTACGTCCTTTGGGGGTGAAAGGGTTAAAAGCTTTTAGTAAATAGGTTATTACCAATATTATTTACCGTATCTATATAAAATCCTACATACGTAGCAAAGCAGGAAAACAATTTTTTTTCTTTCTTCTTTTGGCCTTTAATCAACAATAACAAACTGCCGCTAATGACCGAATGATAATTTACGATAATTCTAAACTGTTACTAAAGATGATTCTCCATTCCATATCCAAAATACTTTTCCTAACTTCAGTTATAAGTCAACTTGTACCCCACTCAATTATGAAACCATCTAAAAAAAATAAAAAGGAAGAGAAGAAGCAAGTACTAGGCCGATTTTTAAAGTTGTCGAACAATTAAGTTATCGCTATAACGTTCGATGTGACAGTGCGAGATTGGAGAAAGTAAGGAAAATTGAATCATGATTGATTTTCGAGAGAGAGAGAGAGAGAGAGAGAGAGAGAGAGAGAGAGAGAGAGAGAGAGAGAGAGAGAGAGAGAGAGAGAGAGGTTTTAAATGTAATAAACAAAAAAATATGATAGGTTATAACACATTGGTGCTTATGTAATATCAACTGTATAGATGGTTTGAATAAGTTAAGAAATGGTATAAACAATACTTCGTACGCGCATATTCGTGAGACCGGCAGCTAGACGTCAGCTGATCTGATCACAGCCAAAAGTAAAACAAAAAGAAGTCAACAATACTCGATTTTTAAAACACACCCGAAATTTAAAAACAAAAGTACACGATTTCTTAATGTGCAATTAACTATTTAAAGAGTAGCAATTTTCTAGAATAAAATGATGTTTCCCCCAAAAATAGTGGTTTGCTGATGAAATCGGATGCCGTATTTAATGAAAAAAGTCCACAAAGTCGTGAATCCCCGATGGTCGAACCGCGAAGTAGCGAGGCCTCACTGTAAACAGGACGGCAAGGGACCTAGATAGGAGACTAGGTTCAAAATTGGCCTGAAAACGAAACGTAGGGAAAACTACACAAAGAGCTCATGTTAGTGTCTAAGTAACTCACCCTTAAAACATTCCTCGATGCTGTGTCCGATGACGATGTTGTGAACTGATGTCTTGTGCAGGCTCTACCTGAGTTATCTCCGGGGGAAGGGAAAAAGGGAAAGGAAGGACATGGGGATAGGTAAACGAACCTGTGTCTCTTGGTCTTGCTACCCACGATTGTACCTGGGGCTACACCGTTAAATTGCCTGGAGCGCGGAGATGACTGTTCCTATAGAGAACCCGTCTAAAGACTTCCTTGAACATTCCTTGAGGTAGTGAATTGTGAAGGTAGACTGGTTCGACCAGGTGCCTGCTCTAAGGATCTGAGCCACTGCCATGTTCTTCTCGAAGGCTAGGGAGGTACTTAGACCTCTAATGTCATGGGGCCTGGGGTTACCTGGCAGGGGAAGACCCGCACTGCTATAGGCCCTGATAATTACCTGTCTTAGCCAAAAGGAGATGGTATTCTTTGAGACCTGCTTTTTCACTGTGCCCGTGGAGATGAAGAGGTTCTTGATACCAGGGCGGAGACTAGCCGTCCTTTCCAAATATTTCCTTACGGCTCTGACGGGACACAACTTCAAATCCTCCAAATTACCTGACCGAGGAATTGCTGGAATTGTGAAGCCCTCAAACTTGGGATCCCAGACAGCTGGATTCTGGGTCTTGGCTACAAACGATGGGACGAACTTGAAGGAGATCTAACGCCAACCCTTCGCGTGTGAGATTTCGTAGGACAACCCGTGGATTTCCCCCACCCTCTTTGCTGATGCCAACGTTAACAAAAAGACAGCCTTGAGGGTGAGCTCCCTGTCCACTACGTCCTTCAAGGGTTCGAACGGGGGTTCACTTAACACCTTCAGAGCTCTTGCCATGTCCCACTGCGGTACCCTGGAGGCTTGAGGGGGACATGCTTGTCCGAAGCTCCTGATGAGCATAGAGATATGTCTTGAGGAACCCAGATCAATGCTCTTCAGGAGGAAAACTTGGCCTAAGGCTGCACGGACTCCCTTGATGGCCGGTATTGACATGCCGACCACGTCTCTGAGGTGTACGAGGAAGTCCGCAATGTCCGGGATAGAAGCCCTTAGTGGCTTGATGTTTCGGGAGGAACACCATTTCGTCAATGTGGTCCATTTTGCCTGGTAGACCGCTGCCGAGGAACGCCTCAGATAACGCGACATTCTTTACGCTGTCCCTCCCGAATACCCCTCCTTCCTTAGGAGACGCTCGATAACCTCCACGCGTGAAGGCGAAGAGATCGAGGATTTTCGTGGAACCTTTGGAAGTGGGGCTGTCTGAGAAGATCTGGTCTGTCTGGCAGAGACCACGGGGGAAGGCACGCTAGCTCTTTTAGATCCGCGAACCACTCCCTCTCTGGCCACCAGGGCGCTACCAAAGTCATCCTTAGGTTGTGAGCTGTCCTTGCCCTGTTGAGCACTTGCCTCATCAACGCGAAGGGAGGAAAAGTGTATACGTCGAGATTGTCCCACCTGTGTTGGAAGGCGTCCTCCAATGCCGCCTTTGGGTCTGGGACAGAACAGAATACGGGGAGTTGTGCATTCAGCCTTGTTGCTAAAAGGTTCATTACTGGCGAACCCCACTTCTGGATGATGAGCCTGGCTACTTCTGGGTGCAGAGACCACTCGGTTCCCACCACCTGGCCCATCCTGCTGAGTCCGTCGGCCAGGACATTTCTTTTTCCTGGAATGAACCTCGCTGTGATCACGATTTGTTCTGACTCGGCCCAATCCAGGATCTCCAACGTGAGATCGCATAACTCCTTCGATTTCAGTCCTCCCTGTTTCTTTATGTATGCTACTACTGTGGCGTTGTCGCACATCAACGCCACTGTGTTTCCCCGTAGAAGACCGACGAACTGTAGGCACGCTTTCCGAACAGCTCTCATCTCTAGGATGTTGATGTGTTGTGCTTTCTCTTCCTCTGTCCAAACGCCCCTTGCCGACTTCCTTGGAGGCGTCTGTGAAGAGAAGCATCTCGGGGGGCTCGGCTGCGAAGGGCATCCCCTTGAGGGTGTTCGTCCGATCTTGCCACCACTCCAGGGATTCTTTCGTCTCTGGAAGAACGGGAATTACCTTGTGAGGGGAGTCAACTTGGTTCCAGAGTCCCTTCAGGTTCCACTGGATACTCCTGAGTTTGAGTCTCCCTTGGGGAACCAGTTTCTCCAATGATACTAGGTGACCTATTAACCTCTGCCAGTCCTTCACTTTCCTGGGTTGTCCTGATAAGAAAGGACGGAGGACCTGGTCGAGGTTGTTCAACCTCTCCTCCGACAGAAAGGCTCTCACTAGCAGGTAGTCCAGAACCATCCCCAAGCAAGTAATCCTGGTGGAGGGAGACAGGTGGGACTTCTCCAGGTTGACGGTGAAGCCCAGAACTTTGGAGAACTGTAGTAGCTCCACGCCTTGTTCCTTCAAAACTTTCTCTGAGGATGAAAGGAGTAACGAATCAGGCGAATACCCCGTTCGTGAGCCCACCCTGAGACTGTCGCAAAGACCCTCGTGAAGACCTGAGGTGCTGTTGACAGACCGAAGCAGAGGATCTTGAACTGCAAGATCTGGGCACCCCATCTCACCCAAAGATACTTCCTGCTGGAGGGGTGAATTGGGATCTGAAAATATGCATCCTTGAGGTCTATGGACATCATGAAGTCCCCTTCCCTCAAGGACTCTAGGACCGACTTCGGAGTGTCCATCTTGAAGTCGGTCTTGCACACAAACTTGTTGAGGGCTGACAGATCTATGACCGGTTTCCAACCTCCCGTCGCTTTCTCCACCAGAAATAGTCGACTGTAGAACCCCGGGCCGGTTGCTGTACCGTTTCCATTGCTCCTTTTGCCAACATCGTGGAGACTTCTTCCTGTAAGGTTGTCATCTTCAAAGGATCCTTGGGTGCCAGCCACTCCGCTCGTCTGGCCGGAATCAGAGGTGGCGGTTCTACCAGGAACGGTAGTCTGTAACCCTCCTTCAACACCGTCACTGTCCACGGTTCCGCTCCGTGGTCTTTCCATGCTTGCCAAAAAAGTCTGAGGCATCCCCCTACCTGAGGCTTGGGCAGGAGTAGGGGGCCTCTCACCCTATCTTCTTCTGGGGGACCTACCTGAACGCCCTCTCCTGGAGGCGGAGTATGACGTTCTAAAAGTGGCTGGGGCTGACGGTGCTCCTCTACGGGGGGGGGACTGCGACCAAGACGTAGAAGGAACGTCTCTCCTTGTCTGGTTAGGAGAGGCTCGAGGAGTAGTGGGCCCATCGGACGCAGGTCTCCTGTGAGCGGGCCTCCTCATGGCTTGGGGTCTGGGGACGCTCACTTCCTTCCTCTTCATAACCTTCTCCATAATCTCCTCCGCCTCCTTCAGGGGGAAAAGCACGTCACCCCACACGGGCAGGCTCCTCAAGGCCCTCGCCTCCCTGTCCGGGATCCGCTTGGACAACTTGCTCAATACCGTGTCCCTTCTTCTAAGTACAGTGAACCCTCGCTACTTCGCGGTTCGACAATCGCGGATTCACCACTTCGCGGGGTTTTTCCATAACCCATATATATATACATATCGCGAATTTTCCGGAAAATTCGAAAATACCGCGAAATCTGAAGACCCCCAAATACGATATTTTGTTACCTGTAATTCCATTAATACTGTAATTAGTAATATCTGCTCTTACTGATTGTTCATTGCATTACATATGATATATAATTCAGCACAGAAAGAAATAAAACACGAAAAGAGAATGTGATCATACGATAATTCAGTACGTAGTAAAATTAAATCGAACATGAAACGCAAATCAGATGCAGTCATACCATATTAGAATGGTGTGTACTGTAATGGATGTGCTTCTTTTCCATGAATCTTTTGTATGTATACGTACGTAGTACAGTACTGCATCCAATAATATTCTTTGTTGCAAAAATCACATTTCGAATAAGCGTACGAGAGAGAGAGAGAGAGAGAGAGAGAGAGAGAGAGAGAGAGAGAGAGAGAGAGAGAGAGAGAGAGAGGCGTAAAATAGCGTACGTAAAGTGTGTATTATTATTATTGTTATTATTATTATTATTGTTGTTGTTGTTGTTAATAAAATTATTATTGTTATTATTATTATCATTATTATTATTATTATTACTGTACAGTATTATTATCATTATTTATTATTATTACGGTATTGTACTTAATCTACGTACGTTTAGTATGCGCGGGGCATCTTCTATGAGTAGGTAACCAACGCATCATAGTACTGTAAGACGGGTTGTGATTGGTTCAAGCGCTGATAGATGACGAATCAGAACTCAAGTTTTGTTATCTAGCCTGTGATTGGTGTTTTGCCCGCATCTTCTACCCGCAGCATCAAAGTTCTCGCGTGGCTGGATCGTTCACTTTCTCTTACCACGTATCGCTGAGTAGACGTTCTTAAGTTTGTGAAGTTTAATCTGTGCTGTGTGCGACCTTTTTAAGTTAAACTTTTTGTTACAGTACTGTACGTAAATCCTACTGTAATGGCTCCCAAGCGTTCTGCTTCTCTTAAGGCTGGTAGTGAGCCTAAACGCCACCGAAGGATGACGATGATAGCTGAGAATGTTACGCTTCTCGACATGTTAAAAGATGGTAGAAGTTACGCGGCCGCCGGCCGCCATTTTGGCATCAACGAATCCACCGTTCGCTATATCAAAAAGGACGAGGCGAACATTAGAAAGACGGCTGCAATCACCTTTAGCAGATCAGCGAAGCGAGTCGTTACAACGCGTAATAAAACGATCGTACGCATGGAAGGTGCTTTAGCTGTGTGGATTGCCGACTGCCGGAAGAAGAACATAGCGTTGGATACGAACACCATCCAAACAAAGGCTTTGAGTTTATATGAGAATTTTGCTGCAAAGGAACCTAAAGACGACGACGGCAACCATGCTGAAGATGATGATGATGCAGATGATCCTCAACCAGGGACATCCACTGATTCCCAGCCTCAGAAACGTTTTTCCGCAAGCAAAGGATGGTTCGCGAAGTTTCAGAAACGCTTCGCCCTGAAAAGCGTTTCCCTGCATGGGGAGTCTGCTTCCGCTGACACTGCCGCTGCTGAAACTTACGTGAACCAGACGTTCAAGAATATTATCGCCGAAGGTGGATACAAGCCGGAACAAGTCTTTAATATGGATGAGACTGGCTTGTTTTGGAAGAGAATGCCGTCGCGAACTTTCCTGTTCAAAGAGGAAGCCAAAGCCTCTGGCTTTAAGGCATTCAAGG
>NC_090725.1:144950689-144973189 GCF_036898095.1 Palaemon carinicauda
GTTGACTTTACCCTCCTGATCACCTTCTTGTTCAAGAGTTCCAGGACATATTCTTCCAGGAGGGGGGTTGACTGTTGGAAGAATTGCTGGAAGGCTGGGGGTGGTTGAGTCCAGCTCCAGCCCAGTCCCTTCTTGACGATGCTGTGTGACCAGGGATCGAAGGTCCAACGATCCTGGAAATAGCGGAGTCTTCCTCCCACCGGAAGCACATCATTGCTTCTGGTGTCCCGAGGGTTTGCCACCTCGGCCGCTAGCTCCCCTTCCTGCTCTTCCTCTGGAGGGACGGCGAGAAGAATCTCTGCTGGAACCTCTGCCTGAGCCCCTACCTCTGGGATGAAAGGTAGTCGAGTGTTGCTCGTATGCAGGGGTGAAGACCGGCGACTGCGACACCACCGGTTGGGGGACCAACTGAATGGTCTGTTGCGGCTGCGTAGCCACTTGGGGAGTAGTGGGACCCGGAAACTGTCGTCTCGATTGACGTTGCTGGGGTCTGGGCTTCGAGGCTTTCCTCTTAGACTGAGGGCCATCATCCAGAGAGGACTTCCTCTTGCGGGACATGCCCCACTTATGGAGAAGGTTCCTATTCTCCGTGGCAGCTTTGTCCACTATCTCTTTCACCAAGGTAGATGGGAAGAGATACTTGCCCCAGATATTGGAGGAAATCAGCCTCCGGGGTTCGTGTTTCACCGTTGCGTTAGCGAACACAAATTCTCGACAGCCCTAGTGAAGCTATATAGGTCCTTGGTTAAAGTCGCCAGGTGCGACTTAGCGAGGATCATATAAAAGTACGGGACTCTGGTATCCCCGGCCATGAGTTCGAGCTGTACCTGATGGGACAGCGAAGCGGCGAGTCTCTCCTTCGTATCCTGTTCCCTACAAAGGAGGTGATCATTCAGCCTTGGGAGGTCCTCATTGAATTGACGACCGGCTACATCAGGCTCTAGTTTTCCTACCGTGAAGGTCGACTGGATGTCTTTCCAGTACCTATCATTGGGGGGAAGGGTAATGGAGAAGGGTCTGCACTCCTCCAGTGCAGGACAAGGTTTCCCTTCCTCCACTGCCTTTATGACTGCTGTGAAGGCCTTTTCAATGAAGGGGAAGGTCGCAGAATTTGGCGCAACGAAGGTTGGATGCTTTTTACTAAGCGCCGGCATCTTGGAGTTAGTGAAACCCCGACTCTTCACTGCCTGAGCTAACATAGGTTGGGCCTTCGCGAGATCGAACACAATAACTTCTTTTGGTTCGGTCTCCTCCTTTGAGGCTGGTTCGGACCTGAGCCGGACGTAACAGTCCGGATAAGCCTCGAAATTTGGGAAGAACTCCACTTCTTCCAGCAAAATAGAGCCAACCCTTTCACTGATGTAAATCTTGCCAGTTGTAATTGGCATATGCTCGGTGTATCTCCATGGGTTAGCTTCCGAGCAGGTGGTTAGGTCCTTAACCGAAATCCTTTTCAGTTGTTTGAAGCCGACGAGAGTCGTCCGGAATTGCTCCTGAGTCTCTCGCAGCTTCTTGTCCATGAGGGCTTCAAGCATTTTGAAGACCTCTTGAGCGGCCGATGGAAGAGGGTCCGGGGTGGCAGAAGTCGAAGGAACAGGTTCCTCGGACGGTGCAGGAGTTGCTGGGGGAGCAGGAGCGACCTCGGTCTCCGAATCAGGGTATTCCACCTGATCTTCCTCATAGTCGAACTCCTCGCCCATGAGGTTCTTCTCCGTCTCTTCCGACACTTCCGACATACGTTCCACGTTGTCGGAATCAAGATGGCACTCACGCATGGACTGTGCCATGACTACGTCAGGTTCCACCACGATCTGGATGGTGGGGATCTGATCACGGGGGACCACTGAATCTTTGGATGCTTTTGGGAAAAGCAAGGCCCTCAAGTCCTCGTTGGGAAGGTACGGTCCAATGGCGTTCTTCTGGAAGCCACGCACCCATTTGCGTAGCTTCTCCCTAGCAATGTCCCTTGCCTCCGCAGTAGGAGGATCGTCGAACGACTCGACAAGAAGACTTTTGCAGACTGTACAGTTCTGCGGGTCCCAATACTTCAAGTCGCCTTTCTTGGCGGCGCAGGGGGCGTGGGTACGGTACGCCTTGTGCCCGTAGAAGTCCGGGCGCTTCACCCCACAGAAGTTACTCTCACACTTCAAATACTCCTCCTGTAAAAGAAAGAGATCATGAGTACATGGAAGGCATAAGAATGACTTACATTACTCTAAAATTAAGGATAACTTAATCTAAAGTTAAGAATAACTTAATTATAAGAACATATTAATGTTTAAGATTAATGAGCGGGAAAGGAAGTAGATAGACACATACTTGTGAATCCCGCCCAGCCGGTTACCGTAACCTTATCCGTAGACAGTTCCTTTGTACCCGAAGGTCACAATGAGAGAAATCCGTATGGATGAGCCAAGCTAGGCTTTTAACAGGAATTGTCCACAGTGTAATAGGGTCTGAGACCACTCAGATCCCTGGGGGAGAGGGGAAATAGGATAAACCCCTTATTAAATGTAGGTTCCGGCAATCGACTGCACTAAGATACACAGAGTATGCTGGAATTATTGTAATGTGCAATCAAACAGCATAGCCACAATCTTGGATGGTAAGACAATACCTATATGGAAGTGGCCAAGCCATCTGGCTGCAGCATATTGACTGTCGGCATGTTGCCGGCAGCCAGGGAAGGGGTACATGTCCCTTAACGTCTCATGAGGGTGCCGGCAGACCGACGGGACACCGGAGGCCGGTCCTGCAGGGTGGAAGGCATCAAGGCAGACACACTGAGCATTTATAAGGATAATACCATAGTGGCGACCGCCGGCACAGCGGCGGGTCGTCGGCAGGGGACGGCGGCTCCGGCAGCCGAAGGCTGACGGCATGGTGAGCCTTGGATCAATTCATAAGATAGATATGTATATGGTTGTATACCTAGATTGCCGGCAATCAATGCCGGCATGCGGGTGGCAGACTCCGAAAGTCGGCCGGCTGTTACTAGGTAAAATGGGGGGTGGGACGTCGGCAGCCTCCGGCACACGGAAGGCTGACGTCTTAGAGGGGGGAGGCATCTTATGAAAGAATGTCACCTGAGGTAGTGGCGGTTATTGCCGGCAGGAGAGACGGCAAGAGACCGGCACCAGATAGAAAGAGAGAAAGGTAAGGAGGGATGGAAGGGGTAAGATCCTATACCCCTCCGGCATCCCTCCGGAGAGAGTGCACTCATGATAGGAGTGGATACTCCTAACATCCAGCGGCAGGGAGCCGGCAGGTGGCCGGGTGCCTGTGGTAACCCAAGGGAGGGATAGAGGGCACTCAAAGAGGGGGGAATCCCCCGCCGGCAGGACCGCCGCCGGCAACCACCCCCATAGAACGCTATAAAGGGTAAGTGTACCAGAGCAGCCAGCTAGCAGGAGAACAAATTAGCCCTACCACTCCCCCCAAGGGAGGAGTTGTAGGACTAAGGACAGAGGTGTGTAGGCAAGCTTACACCAAAGGGATAGGTGGGGAGGGAGAAGAATGGGTCTTTCTAAAGAATAGACTCTGCATGAGAACGGCCACCAAGGTAAAGGAGAACGCTCCCTAACATAGGATAGTTAGCCCAAATCAAGAACGGTACTAATGTACCGTCCCAAACTATAATAAGACAGAGTCTACCCCCAGAGCTTAACCTAGAGTAGGAGGACTAACTCCTAGGCTAGGAAAGCCTGAAAGACACATCGCTAGTTGCAGGGAGGAAGGAGTAACCCAACCAAGTGCAACTGAGGAAGGGCAGGGACCTTCCTAATATCTCAGGCACGACCCTAAGGGGGGTTCATTCCCTTAGGGTAGGCAGAGAAGCGATAAATACTCTGGTTGTAGACGAGTTTCCCCTATATAGAAGGGAAAGCAAGTCTACCCAAAGGGAATGCCCGCAGGCAGGGGGAATAGGGAGCATATAAGGGTTCCTATATTAGGTTAGGAGGGGGTTGATACACAATCAACACGGTCCCTTATATGGTCCTCGAAGGCGAAAACACTTACATCACAGTAAATAGTATGTTTAATAATGCCACAATCTTCATAACTTAACTTAGGAACACTGATATATATCATGCATGAAAACAAGCACTAGGCTCTCCAGCCTAGGGGCTAAGGTAGCGATCTAGTATGGGGTCGAACAGCGACCGAGTCTGATGAGCGCTAAAACACGATATAAAGACTCCCTAGCTATGAAGACTAAATAACTAATAATATTAATTAGTTAAATGACCGGAGAAGGCTGTTCTGGCTAACTAAATAAAGCATGCAACATGAACAGCGGCGCCGTAAAATGGCGCGTCCGGTATCGGCACAGCTCTGCCACAAAACACAATATTTTACGAAAAGTAGAAGTTACTTTACGGCCAGAGCTTATTTAAACAATACTGGGACCTGGTACTCAACTTTCCCGAAGAAGGCAAGGCTGAAGGTAGTGACATAACGGCGATGTAAGCTGATAAAAAAAGCACTTGGGAAAAATCCGACTTAGCAAAGAAGCTACAGACGAAAGGATGAGGACGGACGTGACGTCATTTAGCAATGGCACCCGTTTGTTTACGTCTCGAGTACCAAAAGCAGCCACGGATGAAAGTAACTGTGGAATGGCTCCTCAGTTACTCAGCCACCTTTCCATATCGAAGTGTTAACTCTATATGGGGTGTAGATAGCTATGTGGCGTGTTAATACATGCGTCCCCTGTTGATATACGATATCCTAGAGGGAAACCTTTAGGGTACTCGCACCAGAAGTTAGAATTCTGTGATAACCTTTAGTTTAATTTTCTGGGAATATCCACTGTAGTTAAATATACCCTAGGAAGCTACTGAAGGAACCTTCCATCAGGACGTCATGGCTTGAGCCCAAAAAAGTAATTACAATAATGATTATAGAATTTATTTACAATAATAATGAATAATGTACATAGAAAATTAAAGATGGTGATCTTGAGTCTGAAAAGGAAATTTTGCTTTTTAGAAACACAAGTTCCCAGGGGAACACCAGTCTTTTTATAGTCCAAGAAACACTCCATGCTCGAGAGCATGTGGCACACGTGTAAAATTTCTATGACATTTCACCTTGATAAAGAACAGTCTATTAGAAACACTAAGTGTCCATTAAATCACTATGTATCACGATAGGGTCAACACAGGCACCCGTAGAGTTAGAGTCCCAAATAACTCACTGTTCTATGCAGATTTAAGCAGCAGGTTTCATTACACTACCTGCAGCTACCACGAAATGTTTCACTTCGTGCACCTGTTTTGCGTAGTGCTTGAAGAACATGCGCGATGATTTCCAGCCTGTAAAGCTCTTGAGGCTTTCAAAATCCATACTCTGGAAAAAATTCAGAGAAGAGGCGACTTTCCTAGGATCGTGACCTGCGGGTGTACTGTCAGGATCCGCTCTGCGAATGAAGTAGGTGATTTTCGCTCTTAGTTGTTTCAGTGACAGGTCGCTACCCAAGGTTTCTCCCTTGAAGAGTTGTCCTCCACCAAAATCTGAAGTTCTTCAAAGATAGACCTTAAGACTCTCCACTGGGCATAGAGAGACATCTTCCTTCAGGGGCCAGATTCTCCAGGGACCCCATCTCTAGGTGGGTAGTTCATTCTTGGCGAGAAACGTTGGGTCGGGGAAGAGGGCAAGATCTCCCGTATCGGTGAATAGGATATGACCCTCTTCTCTTGATAATGCCACTATTTCACTGACTCGGGCTCCCGAGGCGAGAGCAAAAAGGAAGATAACTTTTTGAGTCAGGTCTTTCAGAGGGCACGAATCGTTGTCCAGGCTAGAAGCAAAATGGAGCACCTTGTCCAGGGACCAGGAGATAGGTTTTGGTGGAGGTGCTGGGCGTAGTCTAGCGCATGCCTTTGGCAGTTTATTGACGATGTCACTGGACAGATCAATCTGGAAGGCATATAGGAGTGGTCTAGTCAAGGCCGATTTACAAGTGGAAATTGTGTTGGCTGCTAAGCCTTGTCCATGAAGGTGAATGAAGAAGGACATGCAAAAATCAATGGTGATCTCCGTAAGATTTTTTGCCTTGACGAAGGAAACCCACTTTTTCCAGGAAGATTCGTACTGCCTTCTGGTAGACTCTGTCTTGTACTCCTAGAGGAAGTCTAACCTTTTCTTCGAGATCTCAAACCTTTTCTTTACGGCTAAGGAGAGAAAATCATGAGATGAAGGTCCCTGACTTTCAGTGATGAAGCGAAGACAGTCGACTTCTGTACTTGTTGAGAGAGGACTGGGCCCGGTAGGGGGATCAGCGTGGGCTGCAGCTCCAGGACCAGGCAATACCAATTGCTCCAGGGCCACTTGGGAGCCACTAGGGCCGCTGTCCCTTTGAAGGTTCTCAGTTTGGATAGGACTTTCAGTAGAAGGTTGGGTGGAGGGAACAGGTAGATCTTAGACCATCTGTTCCAATCCAGGGACATGGCATCCACCGCTTCTGCCTTGGGGTCCTCGTACGCGGCCACATATCGAGGAAGTTGATTGTTGTCGCTCGTCGCGAAGAGATCGATCTGAAGTTCCGGGACTTGGCGAGAGATGAAGGAGAATGATCTTGCGTCTAGAGACCATTCCGACTCTATTGAGCTTGTCCTTGATAGAGCATCCGCTGTCACGTTGCGGAATCCTTGTAGGTGAACTGCAGACAGGTGCCATTTCTTCCTGTCTGCCAAAAGAAAGATAGGTAGAAGCACCTGATTTATCTGGGGCGATCTCAAGCCCTGACGATTGAGACATCTGACTACCACCGAGTTGTCCAGAGTCAGACGGATGTGGATCGAGGGAGGCGGGGAGAGTTTCTTCAGGGTGAGAAGAACCGCATGGCCTCCAAGACGTTGATGTGAAACGTCTTGAATAGGGGAGACCATGTTCCTTGAACATGCTGTTGGTGGGAGTGACCTCCCCAACCCTCCAGTGAAGTGTCCGTGTGGATGTTGATCGATGGAGGCGGGTGTTGAAGAGGGATGGACCTTTTCAGGGCCTTTGCTTCTGACCAAGGCTTTAGAAGTGAGCGAAGTCTGTTTGGAAGCCGTCTCTTGAGGTCTCTCCGAGCGATGGATGCGAATCGTCTCCAGACTCCCGCGGCATCCTTTAGCTGTGCGCGAAGCACTGGGTTTGTCACTGAGGCAAACTGTAGAGAGCCGAGAACTTGTTCCTGTTGGCGTCTTGAGATCCGTTTGGATTTTAGAAGCCTTCTGACAGACCCTGCTATTTCCTTCCTTTTCTTCTGTGGGATGGAAAGGCGGTGTGACTGAAGGTCCCAATGGATTCCCAACCATTGGAACTTCTGAGCTGGAGTGAGGCGAGATTTCTCGGCGTTTATCTTGAAACCCAGATGCTTTAGGAACTGGGTGACTTTGTTGCAGGCTCTCAGACAATCTTCGGGCGATGTCGACCAGACTAGCCAGTCGTCTAGGTAGGCCATCACTTGGACGCCCTGAAGACGTAGCTGTTGGACGATTGCGTCTGCCAGCTTGGTGAAGATCCGTGGAGCCACGTTGAGCCCGAAGGGCATGGCCCTGATGGCGTAACTTTTCCTTTGGAGTCAAAATCCTGGGTAGGAGGAAGCGTAGTGATTCATTGGAATGTGCCAGTAGGCATCCGCCAGGTCTATGGAGACCGTGTAGGCCCTGTGAGGCAGAAGGGCCCTTATTTGTTGCAGAGTCAGCATCTTGAATTTGTTGTTCGCAATGAACTTGTTGAGAGGGGACAAGTCTAGAATGACTCTGAGTTTGTCGGAGTCTTTCTTGGGAACACGAAAGAGTCTCCCTTGGAACCTGGTTGACTTTACCCTCTTGATCACCTTCTTGTTCAAGAGTTCCAGGACATATTCTTCCAGAAGGGGGGGTTGACTGTTGGAAGAATTTCTGGAAAGATGGGGGTGGTTGAGTCCAGCTCCAGCCCAGTCCTTTCTTGACGATGCTGTGTGCCCAAGGATCGAAGGTCCAACGATCCTGGAATTGGCGGAGTCTTCCTCCCACCGGAAGCACTTCATTGCTTCTGGTGTCCCGAGGGTTTGCCACCTCGGCCGCTAGCTCCCCTTCCTCCTCTGCCTCAGGAGGGAGGGCGAGAAGAATCTCTGCCGGAGCCTCTGCCTGAACCTCTACCTCTGGGACGAAAGGTAGTGGAATGCTGCTCATAGGCAGGGGTGAAGACCAGTGACTGCGACATCACCGGCTGGGGGACCAGTTGGAAGGTCTGCTGTGGCTGTGCGGCCACTTGGGGAGTAGCGGGACCCGTAAACTGACGTCTTGGTTGACGTTGCTGGGGCCTAGGCTTCGAGGATTTCCTCTTAGGTTGAGGGCCATCGTCCTGAGAGGACTTCCTCTTTCGAGACATGCCCCACTTGTGGAGAAGGTTCCGATTCTCCGTGGCGGCTTTGTCCACTATCTCTTTCACCAAGGCGGATGGGAAGAGATGTTTGCCCCAGATGTTGGAGGAAATCAGTCTCCGGGGTTCGTGTTTCACCGTTGCATTGGCAAACACGAATTCTCTACAGGCTCTGCGAGCCCTAGCGAAGCTGTACAAATCCTTGGTCACAGTTGCAAGGTGTGACTTTGCAAGGACCATGTAAAAGTCCGGGACTCTGGTGTTCCCCGGCCATGACTTCTAGCTGTACCTGATGTGACAGCAAAGCAGCGAGTCTCTCCTTGGTATCCTGTTCCCTACGAAGGAGATGATCGTTCAGTCGTGGGAGGTCCTCGTTGGACTGACGACCGGCCACATCAGGTTCTAGTTTCCCGACCGTAAAGGTAAGCTGGATGTCTTTCCAGTACCTGTCATCGAGGGGAACAGTGAGGGAGAAGGGTCTGCACTCCTCCAGTGCAGGGCAAGGTTTCCCTTCCTCCACAGCCTTCATGACCGCTTGGAAGGCCTTTTCAACGAAGGGGAAGATCGCAGTAGCTGGAGCAACAAAGGTTGGATGTTTTTTGCTCAATGCTGGCATCTTGGAGTTGGTGAAACCCCGACTCTTCACTGCATGAGCCAGCATAGCTTGGGCCTTTGCAAGATCGAACACTATCACCTCCTTAGGTTCGGTCTCTTCTTTTGAGGCTGGTTTGGACCTGAGTCGGACGTAACGGTCCGGATAAGCCTCGAAGTTCGGGAAGAACTCCACTTCTTCCAGGAGAATAGAGCCGACCCTTTCACTAATGAAGATTTTGCCAGTTGTGATTGGCATGTGCTCGGCGTATCTCCAAGGGTTAGCTTCCGAGCAGTGGGGGAAGTCCTTAACTGAAATCTTTTTCGGTTGTTTGAAGCCGATGAGAGTCGTCCGGAAATGCTCCTGAGTCTCTCTCAGCTTCTTGTCCATGTGGGCTTCTAACATCCTGAAGACCTCTTGAGTGGCCGATGGAAGTGGATCTGGGGTGGCGGAAGTCGAAGGAACAGGTTCCTCGGATGCCACAGGGGCTACTGGGGGAGCTGGAGCGACCTCGTTCTCCGAATCAGGGTATTCCACCTGATCTTCCTCATAGTCGAGCTCTTCGCCCATGAGGGTCTTCTCCGTACCTTCTGACACCTCCGACATACGTTCCACTTCGTCGGAATCGATGTGGCACTTATGCATTGACTGTGCCATGAGGATGTCAGGTTCGACCACCAGTTGGACGGTGGGAATCTGGTCTTGAGGGATCACAGAGTCCTTGGATGCTTTCGGGAAAAGCAAGGCCCTCATACCTTCGTTTGGAAGACAAGGTTCAGAGGCGTTCTTCTGGAAGCCTCGCACCCATTTGCGCAGCTCCTCTCTAGCAGTGTCCCTTACCTCCGTGGTAGGAGGTTTATTGAACGCGTCATCGATGAGACTCTTGCAGACTGAACAGTTCTGCGGATCCCAGTATTTAAGGTCGCCTCTCTTGGCGACGCAGGGGACGTGGGTCCGGCACGCCTTGTGCCCGTAGAAGTCCAGGCGTTTAACTCCACAGAAGTTGCTCTCACACTTCATATACTCCTCCTGTAAAAGAAAGAGTTCATGAGTACATGGAAGGCAAAAGAATGACTTACATTACTCTAGACTTAAGAATAACTTAATCTGTAAAATAGCATATTAATTATATGCTCAGAATAGATGAGCAGGAAGGGAAGTAGGTAGACACGTACTTGTGAATACCGCCCAGCCGGTTACCGTAACCTTATCTGTAGACAATTCCTTAGGACCTGAGGGTTCCAAAGGAGGGAAAATCCGTATGGATGAGCCAAGCTAGGCCTCCTCAATAGAGGAACTGTCCGCAGAGTGTAAAAGGATCTGAGACCGCTCAGAGCCTAATGAGGGAGAGGGGAAAATAGGATAAACCCCTTAGTAATATGTAGGTTCTGGCAAGAGACTGCACTGAGATGCACAGAGTATGCTGGAAATGTTGTAATGTGCAACCATACAGCAGAGCCACTATATCAGATGGTATAACAATACCTATATGATAGGAGGTGGCCAGGCTATCTAGCTGCATCAGATCGACTGCCGGCACGGTGCCGGCAGCCGAGGAAGGGGTGCATGTCCCTTAGCGCCTCATTAGGGGGCACCGGCAGACCGACGGCACGCCGGAGACCGGTCCTGCAGGGTGAAAACATCAAGGAGGACACACTGAGCAACCAAGATGGATAACACCACAGAGGCGACCGCCGGCACAGTGGCGGATCGCCAGCAGGGGCGGCAGGCTCCGGCAGCCGGCGGCTGACGGCATGGTGAACCTTAGTTCAACTCATAAGATATATATATATATATAGGGCGGATACCTAGAATCCCGGCAATCAATGTCGGCAGGTAAGGGGGCGGCAGCCTCCGGCAGTCAGCCGGCTGTCGCCAGGTAATCCTTGGGGAAATATATGGGGTGGGACGTCGGCGGTATGTCGGCAGACGGCAGCCTCCGGCAGGCGGTAGGCTGATGTCTTAGAGGGGAGGTATCTTATGAATAGAGGTCACCTGAGGTAGTGGCGGCTGTCGCCGGCAGTAGAGGTGGCAAGGGACCGGCACCATAATAGGGAGAGAGAGAAAGGTAAGGAGAGGAGGGAGGGGTAATATCCTACACCCCGCCGGCATCCCTCCGGAGGGAGTGCACTCATGATAGGAGTAGGTACACCTATCATCCGGCGGCAGTGAGCCGGCAGACGGCCGGGAGCCTGAGGTAACCCAAGGGAGAGATAGAGAGCACTCAAAGAGGGGGAATCCTCCGCCGGCAGGACCGCCACCGGCAACCACCCCTATAGAACACTATGAAGGGGAAGTGTACCAGAGCGGCCAGCTCAGCAGAAGAACAAGGCTCCACCCAAGGGAGGAGTTGTAGGACAGAGGACAGGGGTGTGTAGGCAGGCCTACACCAAAGGGATAGAGTGGGGAGGGGAGTAGGGGTCTTTCTAAAGTGGGTAGACTCTGTATGAGAGAGGCCACCAAGGCAAGGGAGAACACTCCCTAACCTAGGATAGGTAGCTCAGATCAGGTACAGCACTGATGTAATGTCCTAAACTATAATAAAGCAGAATCTCCCCCCCCCCCCGAGCCTAACCTAGATTAGGAGGACCACTCTCCTAAGCTAGGGAGGCCTGGAAAGACACATCGCTAGTTGCAGGGAGGAAGGAGTAACCCAACCAAGTGCAAACTGGGGAACGGCAGAGCCCTTCCTAAGGTCTCAAGCACGACCCTAAGGGGAGTTCATTCCCTAGGGTAGGCTGAGAAGCGATAGATACTCTGGGTGAAGTCAAGATTCTCCCCAATATAGAATAAGGGAGAAGCAAGGCTACCCAGAGGGAATTACCCGTAGGTAAGGGGAATAGGAAGCATACAAGGGTTCCTACATTAGGTTAGGGGAGTGTGGTACACGAACCGACACAGTCCCTTGTATGGTCCCCGAAGGCGAAAACACTTACATCACAGTAACTTGTATGTTTAAAAATGCCTAAATCTTCATAACTTAACTTAGGAACACTTATATATCATGCAGTAATATGAGCACTAGGCTGTCAAGCCTAGGGGCTAGGCTAGTGATCTAGTATGGGGTCGGTCAACGACCGTTGCCTAACGAGCGCTAACACACGATAAAAATACTTCCTAGCTATGAAGACTAAATTACTAATAATATTAATTAGTTAAAGGACCAGAGAAGGCTGTTCTGGCTAACTAAATAAAGCATGCAACATGAACAGCGGCGCCGTAAAATTGCGCGCCCGGTTTTGGCACAGCTCCGCCACAAAACACAATATTTTACGAAAAGTAGAAGTTACTTTACGGCCAGAGCTTATTTAAACAATACTAGGATCTGGTACTCAACTTTCCAGAAGAAGGCGAGGCTGAAGGCTGAGACATAACGGCGATGTAAGCAGATAAGGAAAGCACTTGGGAAAAATCCGACTTAGCGTAGGAGATACAGACGAAAGGATGAGGACGGACGTGACGTCATCTAACAATGGCGCCCATTTGTTTACGTCTCGAGTACCAAAAGTAGCCACGAATGAGAGTAACTTTGGAACGGCTCCTCAGTTACTCAGCCACCTTCCCATATCGAAGCGTAACTCTATATGGGGGGCAGATAGCTATGTGGCATGTTAATACATGCGTCCCCTGCTGATATACGATATCCTAGAGGGAAACCTTTAGGGTACTCGCACCAGAAGTTAGAATTCTGTGATAGCCTTTAGTTTAATTCTCTGGGAATATCCACTGTAGTTAAATATACCCTAGGAAGCTACTGAAGGAACCTTCCATCAAGACGACATGGCTTGAGCCCCCCCCCCCCCCCAAAAAAAAAAAAAAAAAAAAAATATATATATATATATATATATATATATATATATATATATATATATATATACACTGTATATATATAAAATATATATGTATAATATATATATGTATATATAAATATATATATATATATATATATATATATATATATATATATATATATATATATATATATATATATATATATATATATATATATATATATATATACATATATATATATATATATATATATATATATATATATATATATATATAAAATATATACATATATATATATATATATATATATATATATAAATATATATATATATATATATATATATATTTGTTCCGACACAATATACTCAGCGAGAACCACTTTCTATAGGAGAGTCACTTGACCTCTCAATCTCGACCAAGATTTTCCCGCGTTATCCCCCTATCTCGCTCCATATAGTTTCTACCCCCGCCGCCAGGATACGCCCTGCGGGCAGGATTAGGGCAGGTCACTGCCTTCCCGGGTCAGCATCCTCATTAAGTTCTTGGTCGTGAGATGTGAAACATCTCACCCTCTTGCTTAACTCTCGATCCTTTGGCGCGTTGTGATTCCACGTGTTTCCAGTGTGGGGACTTGTGTTTTTTCTGCGTAGTGCGTTTTCGCTAAGTGTTCTCAGTACGTTCCCCTTGCGTATATCCAGTGTTCCTGTAACTCGATAGTGTTGGCTCTTCGTGTGCGAACGATGGAGCATGTGCGTCGTTGCCCTGGTCCTAGAGCAGGAAAGTCGTGTGGGGCTTTCCTCTTTAAGCCAGAAGTGGACCCTCATTCCCTTTGTTCCACGTGCAGGGGTAAAGTTTGCTCCTCCTCGGACACGTGTCCGGAGTGCGTAAGTTGGGACGGCATACAGTGGGTACGGTATAGTACCAAGAAAAAGAAGTCGTCTAAGCGTTCCCCCAAGAAAGTGAGTGGCGTATCCTCGTTACCGTCGGTCAGTGATCGGTCCGACGAAGCCTCGGCCTCTCCGTCTCCTTCGCAGAGGAGCGGGCATCAAGCCCCCAGTGTTATAGTTAGCCATAGTGTTCTCCCCGGTGAACCCAGTGTGAGGGAAGAACCAAGGGCTGGCCCCTCTGGAGAGAACGGAAGGGCCGCTAGTGCTTCGGGGGAATCGGGCCACGTGGCAGGGGATCACGCTTCCTCAGAAGACCCAGTGTGGGGCAGTGTTGCGATTTCTGAGTCCACCCCGCCCTCGTGGGCCGGTGCGTCGGGTTCTCCCCCTCCAGAGGACAACCACGCTAGAGTTTGCCGCCCGAGTAGCGATGCCTTCGGGTGGAAATTGCCGAAGACTCCGGGGAGGTCACCGCTAAGGATGGACGTGTCCCTGGGCTCCTGGCCTCCTAGCAGGGATAGAGTAGACACAGTGCCCTCGATCTCTACAGCAGTTCCCGAGGACTTCCTTCAACATCCTGTCTCGGACGATCGACGGCGAAGAGCCTCCCCCGCGCATCACTCGAGCAGTCGTTACGCGAGGAACGTGGCGCCCTCAGACTCTTCGGAGGCAGATTCATCCTCCGGAGGAGAACGCAGGGGGAAACGACACCGGAAGAGAGAGCGGACCGATAGTGATCGTTCCCGCTCCAGGTCGAGGTCGCGGCACAGCAGGAAGCGCCCCCGCTCTCACTCCCGTAAGTACAGGAGGGATGTCTCTCCCGGCGGCGAATGGGTCTACGTCCCTTCAGGAGAGTCCAGAAGGCACCGCTCTCCAGACTCTCGGTCCAGTGAACGAGCCTCTAGGTTGTCGCTGCCTACGCACAGCCTAGAACCGCTCGACCTGCCACGCAGGAAGGACCTCGCTCTTAGGCACAAGTCCTCGAGGCCTCCGGTTCACCCCGCCCAGCGGGGGGAAACGCGCTTCCGAGAAGGCAGCCCGACCGAACCAGCCCAGCTGGGGCGGTCGTCGAGCAGGAAGGACCGGTTCCCGGGGTTGGGTCATCCCACCGGGACCGTGTCCTCCTCCTCCAGAGCCTTGGGGCAGTCGAAGGTCCTCCCCGAGCCGGTGACTCCCGCCCTACGGCGAGACCCACCCGCGTACGGAGCGCCCTACGGTTACGGGTCGTCCTCCCTGGAACCGAGAGGAGAACGCCCTGTCTACCGTCCAAGCACGGCGCCCCCACGCCAAGCCGAGGCCTCGGCCGACGGAGGCGAGGCTTCCCCGTCGGAGGACTCCGCCTACAGAAGGGTGGTAGGTCTCATCAGAAGGCTCCATGGAATTCCAGAACCCTCGGCGCCTAAGGTGAATGCCTGGAGGTCGAGCCTCCTGAGATACACTCACCGTGACGCCCTGCCGAAGTCCTCCCTGGCCCTTCCTCTCGCCCCAGACCTAGTACTGGGACAAGAATACATTGACAACTTGGTGGCCAGCAGTGCGGAGGCCCCCAAGTCCCAGAGTGC
The DNA here is from genome assembly GCF_036898095.1 of Palaemon carinicauda. NCBI lineage: Eukaryota > Metazoa > Arthropoda > Malacostraca > Decapoda > Palaemonidae > Palaemon > Palaemon carinicauda. The sequence goes on from NC_090725.1 coordinate 144,965,875, forward strand.
CTCCAAACTCCTCCAAGGTCTCAAACCACAGGGCAAGGTTTATATCCCGGAAGGACGGCGCCCAGGTCCCTGTAGGGTGGACCCAGCCTTGGACATCCTGGGACAAGGCGGCTCGGACGAAAGGGCCTCTTCAGCCCCTGTGTCCTTCTCACCCACTGAAGCCGGCATGATGGAGGAGATGTCAAGATATCTGGTGAACGTCTTCTCATGGCTGGACTGGTGGGCCTCCACGTTGGTTAACGTACGAGCCTCCACAGACCCCGACGATCCTGAGCAACAAGGTCTCCTGACGGACCTTCTCACCTCCGGGGGGAAAGCCCTCAAGTTTATGGCTTATCAAGCGCTCTCCTTGACGGCCAACTGGGTCCTTAGAAAACGGGACACAGTACTTTCTAAGTTGGCAAGGAAAATCCCGGACAGAGAGGCCCGAGTGGTTCGTAGCCTACCCCTAGGAGGTGAGTCGCTGTTCCCGTTGAAGGAGCTAGAAGTGCTAATGGAGAAGGTGTCCAAGAGGAGAGAGACCAACGCCCCCAGACAAACATCCTCCAGGAGGCCTCCTTACAGGAGATCAGTCTCGGATAGTGCCGTGACTCCTCAAGCCACCCCCAGCTCTTCGAGGAGGGACGCCCCCTCCTCCTCCTGGACAACAACTCCACAGCCCTCCCGCAGGGGAGCACCAGCTTCTGCCAGCTCCTTCAGGTCAGGTTACTCCGCCTCGAAGAGAGGCAGATCAGGCCGCCCCTCTAGGAGAAGGTAGAGGGAGAGGCCCCCTACTCCCCCCCAAGCCTCGGGTTGGGGGATGCCTCAGACCACATTGGCAAGCATGGAAAACGCATGGGGCGGATGCTTGGACGGTGTCCGTCCTGAAAGAAGGCTACAGGGTCCCCTTCATAGCGGATCCACCCCCTCTTATTCCAGCCACCCAGACAGAATGGTTGGCTCCCAGGGACCCGTTGAAAAGGGCCACCCTGCAAAAAGAAGTTTCCTCCATGTTGGAGAAGGGAGCCATGGAAGAAGTCCTTCTCCCAGGGCCAGGCTTCTACAGCCGCCTGTTCCTGGTGAAGAAAGCAACGGGGGGGTGGAGACCGGTGATAGACCTGTCGGCCCTCATCAAGTTCGTTAAGAAGACGAACTTCAAGATGGACACCCCAAAATCCGTCCTGATGTCCTTGAGGGAGAAGGATTTTATGATGACGATCGACCTCAAGGACGCGTACTTCCAGATTCCGGTCCACCCGTCGAGTCGGAAGTTCCTCCGGGTAAAATGGGGCTCCCAGATCCTGCAGTTCAGGACCCTCTGCTTCGGCCTGTCGACGGCCCCTCAAGTGTTCACGAGGGTCTTCGCGACGGTCTCAGTATGGGCTCACGAACGAGGTATCCGCCTCATCAGATACCTGGACGGCTGGTTGCTCCTTTCCAGCTCAAAGGCCCTCTTGGAAGAGCAAGGGAAGGACCTCCTCCAATTCTGCAGGAGTCTGGGAATCATTATCAACCTGGAAAAATCAAACCTAACTCCATCCAACAGAATGGGGTACTTGGGTATGATGTTGGACACCGTGCAGGGGAAGGCCTTCCCCTCGGAAGACAGGATACAGAACCTCATCAATATCATTCAGCCGTTCCTGTCGGAGCTTCCCAGGAGGGCGAAAGACTGGCAGAGGCTGATAGGTCACCTGGTCTCATTAGAGAAACTGGTTCCCCAAGGGAAGATACAGCTCAGACCCGTACAATGGAACCTCAAGGCTCTATGGTCCCAGACAGGCTCTCAGAAAGCGTTGATTCCGGTCCTTCCGGACACGAGAGCAGCCTTAAAATGGTGGCGATGCCAGTCGAACTCCCTCAAGGGGATGCCCCTCGGGTCCTGTCCCCCCGAGTTTCTCCTGTTCACAGACGCCTCCAGCCTAGGGTGGGGAGCCCACCTGCGGGAGGAAACAGCAAGCGGTACCTGGTCGGAGACCGAAAGGCAGCTCCACATCAACGTCCTGGAGCTAAGAGCAGTACAGAAGGCATGTCTGCACTTTGCAAGTCGGTTGAAGGGAAACACCGTGGCCCTAATGTGCGACAACGCCACGGTGGTAGCCTACATAAAGAAGCAAGGTGGCATGAAGTCGAAGGAACTGTGCGACCTCACCATAAACATCCTGCATTGGGCGGACGAGCACCAGGTGATACTTCTAGCAAGGTTCATCCCCGGGAAAAGAAACGTGCTAGCCGACGGCCTCAGCAGAATGGGTCAGATAGTAGGGACGGAGTGGTCCCTACACCCAGAAGTGGCCAGACTCATCCTTCAACGCTGGGGCTCCCCGGTGATGGACCTCTTCGCAACAAAGCTCAACGCCAAGCTACCGGTCTATTGCTCCCCGGTACCAGACGAAGGAGCAGCCCTAGAAGACGCCTTCCAGCACAAGTGGGACAACCTGGACGTATATGCCTTTCCCCCCTTCACGCTGTTAAGGCAGGTGCTCAACAGAGTAAGAACCTCCCAAAACCTAAGGATGACTTTGGTAGCGCCCTGGTGGCCGGAGAGAGAGTGGTTCGCGGATCTAAAAGACCTGGCAAGTCATCCGCCTTGGCCTCTGCCCCCCAGGTCAGATCTGCTGAGTCAACCTCACTTCCTCAAGTTCCACGACAACCCTCTCTCTCTTCGCCTTCACGCCTGGAGACTATCGAGCGGCTCCTGAAGAAGGAGGGGTACTCCTCCGCCACAGCTAAGAGGATGTCCCTATACCTAAAAAAATCCTCTACCGTGGTCTACCAGGTGAAGTGGGCCGCCTTTACGAAGTGGTGCGCGGCAAAACACATAAGACCTCTTAAAGCCTCGGTCCCTGACATAGCTGACTTTCTCGTGTACCTTAGGGATAAAATAGGGATGTCAATCCCAGCTATTAAAGGAGTACGAGCAGCCTTAGGCCAAGTCTTTCTCCTGAAAGGCATCGACCTGGGGACCTCGAGACACATAGCGATGCTGATTAGAAGTTTCGAGCAGTCCTGTCCTCCTCAAGCCAGGAGAGTGCCCAGATGGGACCTGGCCAAAGTTCTGAAAATGCTGTGTCGTCCTCCCTTTGAACCCCTCAAAGATATCGGGGACAAAGATCTCACCCTCAAGACAGTCTTCTTGCTAGCCTTGGCTTCAGCCAAGAGAGTAGGTGAGATCCATGGTCTGTCCTACGACGTGGCGCACTCCAAAGGGTGGAGGGAGGTATCCTTCAAGTTCGTACCCTCCTTTGTAGCAAAGACTCAGAACCCAGCAGTCTGGGACCCGAGGTTTGAAGGTTTCTCAATTCCGGCCATCCCCAAGACAGGCAATACGGAAGACCTGAAGTTATGCCCAGTCAGGACGCTCAGGAAGTACCTGGAAAGGACGGCTCATCTCCGCCCAGGTGCCAAGAACCTCTTCGTCTCTTCAGGTGTTAATAAGAAGCAAGTCTCCAAGAACACTATTTCCTTCTGGCTGAGACAAGTCATCACTAGGACTTATGAAGAGGACAAGGTGGCAGTACCGGGCACTCCCCGCCCCCATGACATCAGAGGCCTGAGCACTTCCTTGGCCTTTGAGAGAAACATGGCAGTGGGGCAGATCCTACAGGCCGGCACTTGGTCACACCAGTCGACCTTCACGGCCCACTATCTCAAAGACTATTCAAGAAAGTCTTTGGATGGATTCTCCATTGGGACAGTCATCGCCGCCCTCCAAGCTGTGTAGCGGCAGGCTAGAAGACGTCCCCAACAGTGAATAGACTTGTCCCTACTTCTTCAGGAGAAGATTCAGTAGAGAAGATGTTAAGAGGTAAGTCTTAAAATATAAGCGTAAGGTTTCCGCAGTTACCCTCTATCCGCTCTCTGTACCCCTGCATTCCGTAGCCCTCCAGGCACTATGTGCCAGACCAAGTGGCAGAATGGCTCTCCCGCCTCCTAAGGTGTAAGTCTCCTATAGAAAGTGGTTCTCGCTGAGTATATTGTGTCGGAACAAATCAAAAATTTTAAACAATTTTTATTTTTCCTAACATACTCACCGAGAACCACTTTCGGGTAATGGCCCTCCCGTCCGTCCCCGAGTGCCATTCTTCCATTGCCGAGTTGGGCTAAACGTCGAACTTAATGAGGATGCTGACCCGGGAAGGCAGTGACCTGCCCTAATCCTGCCCGCAGGGCGTATCCTGGTGGCGGGGGTAGAAACTATATGGAGCGAGATAGAGGGATAACGCGGGAAAATCTTGGTCGAGATTGAGAGGTCAAGTGACTCTCCTATAGAAAGTGGTTCTCGGTGAGTATGTTAGGAAAAATAAAAATTGTTTAAAACTTTTGATATATATATATATATATATATATATATATATATATATATATATATATATATATATATATTATATATATATATGTATATATATATATATATATATATATATACATATATATATATATATATATATATATATATATATATATATATATATATATATAAATTTCAAATTCTCATATAATTTTATCTACATTAATTCCCCTTCTTAGACAAATCTGATTTCTGTAAAACTCACCTTACTTTCATGAATATAATGAATCATATTACAATATTCTGAACATAGATTTACTCCTACAATCCACTATTGCTTATACAGGTAAAGGTAACAAACACCACATTTCAACTATGACCAAAGGAATCATTGCACAAAAATAAACTAAGTAACCTATCATATGAAAGACAGGACAGTGCATTTCATTTTCATGAAGAAAAATAAGTTTGCTAAAAAGAGAAGGAACTGAAATGCATAACCATTACTTGCAGCAACATGCATACACATTACATATGAAACAGCATATCTAACATTTTCAATAACAAAAAGAATATTTTCACACTATAAATTTCATATGAGGAAGCTTCTTATCAATTTTATCCTTCATTGGGAGGAATGTTGGGTCATATCCAACTAGGAGGACCTCTTCTGGGCTACATCCCCTGTTAGAGGATGGAGAGAAGACTAACCTACCTATGTCATATTCCTGGAATACCTACTTCTTCTCTCAAAAAGTAGAGAGATGGGGTTTACATCCTATGGGGAGTTTTTCTGAAAGGGAAGATTTCCACATAGGACAGACGCTCAACCATGGAAGGATTGGGACTACCACCTGTGTAAAACTAGATTAGATTTATGAATCTGGGCCCAGCACTGGGATGTCATTCAGAGCATATTGCAATTGGGGAAAACTCACAGTTGCTGTATGAAGTAAGAGGTTAAATAGGCCGTACAGAGAGAAGGAAGAAATGACATGGGAAGGGAAATAATAGTAGAAGGCTAAAAAGTAAGAGCTGCATAGGGCCAAAAGGATGCTGTAAAGACCTTTCAAGTAATACCCACAATTAGATGCAATGATAACACTACCAGCCTAGGAGCCTCTTAAGCTTTGACTAGAATGTCAGATAATACATAATACAGTATTGGAATAGGCAGTTACTGTCTAGTTATAAAACCATACAATACTTAATCCAAATTGAAATAATTCTATACAATAAAGGTATTAAATAAAAGAACTTGCAGAATTACATAAGGTTTTAATCTACAAAATGTTCTAAATATTAGGCAACAAATGAACATAAATAAATATCTCCCTGAAAAGAAACACTGTTGAACATTTAAAAGAATTATACATCATAGTTTAGCCAACCAGGATTTGGCACATAATTTAAACATTTCTACACAAGGTTTATACATACTTCAGAAATATAACAAATTTTTGCTTTACCAAAGTTATGATTACGAAGGAAGGAAAATTAAAACCTAAAATGTTTAGACAAAATGTACTTAAGTACTAATTGATAGGCATTCATTTACAATACATTAATATTGGTGACAATTCAAAACAATGAAATTTATCAAAGATGAAAAATCTTTTCAATAAATAAATAGGTGATACATTGACACATCAATAATGTAATGAAAAACATAAAAAGTGTATTACCTTATGAAGTGGTATAAACCACAGTTTTTTATATTTTCACTGGAAAAAGCACTTCTAATGCATTGATAACAGTACATAAATACATGAAAAAATTGATAAATTTACTGATGACTGACCAGAGCAGAACACCGAGAAGCCTAACCAAGTACAAACTGGGGAACGGCAGAGCCCTTCCTAAGGTCTCAAGCACGACCCTAAGGGGGGTTCATTCCCTTAGGGTAGGCTGAGAAGCGATAGATACTCTGGGTGAAGTCAAGATTCTCCCCAATATAGAATAAGGGAGAAGCAAGGCTACCCAGAGGGAATTACCCGTAGGTAAGGGGAATAGGATGCATACCAGTTAACAAAATATAATCCTCACATTAAAATGACACTTGGGGTTCTAAGATGACTAGCAGTCACCTATTTTTCCATTCACAAAATACTACCCACTGTAGTTTAACACTTACCGAAATAAATTCCCAAAGGAGGAAGTAACAAGTACAGTAATCATACCACCTATCTAGCTGTGAATGTATTCACCCAAAATGAGTTAAATTTTAGGATAAGGAACGGACAGTGTGACAACCTGAATATGCCATACATCAGTAACAAAATTAATCTTATAGACATTAAAATACTCTAATATTTGGCCAGATTGTTCATAATGGTTGTAAACTGTGTACAATGATGAAAGAGTGGATCAAACACTGATATCACAGATTATGAACAAACAATCTCTAATGCATTCAATATTCTTTCTACTAAACCTTGAATATTACAAATCAAAATGTAAATTATAGTACTAGATCACTGAATTGAGAGATTAATATAAAGTAATAAAGAATAAAAGCTATTGCAATATATCCTTAAATTGTCTGAAAAAAAATAGTATTTGTTATCTTTTTAATAATCTTACCCAGATTCCTCAACCATTTTTTAAGTCAGTGAAATGTAGTTCTGTAAAGTACTGTAGAAATGCCTTAAAGCAAAATCTTACCTGAAGTACTTGTAGCTTATTCAGTCCCCCTTGCCTGGCACTAAAACAAAGGATAGTGCCCAGTATCTTACATTGTTCTGACAGGGGCATTTATTTAATTGTGGGTTGATGGGATTGGGGTCTTTGACCTGATAGTAAGTCCTCGTGCTATACCTGGCCACAGACCACTAATCACTAGATCGAGCCTTCAAAGACTGACAAAGTTTATCACGAACTTTAGCCTCTTAATTAAAAGCATACAGGAGAGTGCAGTATGCAAGTGCTTCTTGAAAGTACTGGTCACTCAGCGGCATAGAACCTTGCTGACAATCGAGCACACACAATAGGATATTTTGCTATCTTTATGAGGATGGACATCAGTCCTGGACAATCAATTGTTTC
>NC_090725.1:144978189-144988496 GCF_036898095.1 Palaemon carinicauda
ATAGCAAACACAATTTCTCATTCATGAACTTAGCAGCTGCCAACTGACTTCTTGATACATTTTATAAAAATTTTATTTCCGAGAAATAAAATGATAACATTTAGTTAGTAGTGTGATACCATATTGCACAAATAGTTATAAAACACTTAACAATAGTATTCAAAATCCCTTACTTGAATCTATTTCTGTAAGCATACAATATAGTACTGTACAGTATATCACAAGTTAATATAAACATAAGGAGAGCACACAAAGACAAGAGTATAAATGTTTCATCCGATATTATGTCACTTAACACTATAGAGGCATTACAAGATCTCCAACTTAATTTTGGTTATGAAAATTACAGAGCAAACATAAGATTTACCACAGAATATGAATTGGTTGTAACTAAAAATACTGAATATTAAAATTCTGATCTCAAATATGAGGTGACGAAATTCCTTGTTTAATCAAACAAATGGCACATTAAATGACAATTCCGGAATTATCAATGTTTGTTTAAAAACTAGTATACAATACAGTGTATGATACACCAACTGGACACACCACTGAGAAACCATAACAACTTATAATACACTAATAGGTTCTTTACACAAATATTCAGCAGTAACAATATATAGTATATACACATATTGTTTGTGAAAAATACTTTCATGGAGCAAAATACCTATGTAGGCAATTCACAAACTTCTAATAAATGTTAAACAAAGTACATTTTGAAACCCAAATTCCAGAGCATAACTTCACAACAGTAATGAATTTATCCCTAGACCAATGAGTCATATTTCATAGTATAATCAAACAAATTAAATAAAGTTTGTTTATTCCTGATGGAAATATAGTACAATATAGGCCAATGTAGTATCAAAAAGACTGTTAAATGATAAACATAATTACCTCAGTTCAATCTTTGATTACTATTACAATGGGAAGTTGCTACTACACACATTTAAAGGCCTATCATATCCATATTTATTTCTAATTTGCTACTACTCAATTCATACGATGCCAGCAATTAGCAATTGGATTTTTCTTACTTATTTACATTTTCATGTTATGGTATACGAATTGGAAATACATCTCTTTTTTTTAGCAAAAGCTAAACATTTTATTTATAAATAATTGGTAAATGATAGTGGATTATGTCCAAATATGAGTGAAAAAATAACCCTACTGGTAATGACAAAACTCTGTCATTACACCAAGAAAATTCCATATGTTCATAAGTAGATACTTCAAATCATAACCCTACTGGTAATGACAAAACTCTGTCATTACACCAAGAAAATTCCATATGTTCATAAGTAGATACTTCAAATCATCCACCTTAAATGAAATATCAGGCAGGAATCAAATTTATTCTCTTTGAATATTCTTTTAAATACTAGTTCAATCACTTTAACAATAAAATGAAAATGTTCAAACACAACTCTTTTTTTTTCTAAATTAAGCCAATCATTCATTATTCATACTGTATGCTTATATTGGCAACTGCAAATGATCCGCGGATCACTAGTCTTTCCCATCGGAGAGAAGCTGGTAATCTCACAGCAAATGTTTCCTTTGGACCCTAAGGCATGTATTGACCAATGTCCACACTTTTCAGGAAAACAGTAAGCAAGGCAGCAACATTTAAAGAACTCAAAGCAGGTCACTAATTACAATACTGTATAGGATTAATGGGCTTACATGAAAAACTTATGAAAATAGTTTGCTTCATCACATCATTAATCATATATGTGCCTACAGTACATTATTTCTTAGGTGGGATATGCTAAAATGCTGAATGTCTAAAAGTATGGGAAAGTTTATGCCTGCTGGGTTCATTAGAGTATTAAGGTACCTAAAGGACTTAGGAACTAAGTCTAGAAGCTTAATGAATTGTAAAAGGTACGGGTTCTAAAAAACAAAAAATTTAATTCTCGGAACAGTTGAAAGCAAATAAAGATATATAAATGATTAATAGGAATAAGATGATATTTCACATTCCACAATGAACATAATTTTCCTGTAAATAAAGCAAACAGGACTACTCGTACAAAGAATAATGGTCTATGAAAATTAATAAAAAATATTCAATATTGTACACACTGAGAAATCTGATAGAAATACATAAGTAATGCAAATATAAAAGATTTTACTACAACTAAATTTAGAAAAAAACATATGTTATACAAGCTTGACTCCATTAAAATGGGAATGTCTTCAGCCTAACTGGAAAGGCTCTTGAAACCATTAAAGATGAAGTTAATGAAAAGAGTCGAGTGGGGGTGAGGTAACCCTGCCTATCCTCCTGTCAAAGAATATTTCTCTTTGACATTTGGCTCAGGATTGAGAGGGGTGGTTGAGGTGGGAAGTTTAACTTTAAAGTATTATGGATTGTATAGCTAGGTAAAATACAAATTACTTTTAAATATGTTATTTTCTTCCTACGGATATACAAACCTTTTAGTAATTTAAAATAGGGTGACTAATTAGGTCAGAAGTCTGCCTAGAACTGAACTGGTTGGTTCTTTTTCTTCCCTAGAAGTATCGGTTTACCTGGTCCCGTGCGGGAGCAAATGAGACGACTCACGCAACCACCTATCTGTCCCCAACATATACAAAAAGACTAGCACGTGGTCAAAGCAATTTATTTCCCTTGAATACAAAAGCAGTTTGGAATGATATACCTAGCTTATGAAGATCCATCAGTTGGTATATATTTCACCATCCTCTCTCTCATGAAGGGAGGATAGGGGAACCATTTCTCTAGATTCTAAAGAATGGACCTGGAGATCAGAGGTGTAGCTTACCAGCATCAAGTCAGATACAGCGAGCAGCAGTCAATGCATGATGGAAATGTGTGTGGCCATGGTGCATGAAGGGCATTGGCATCTTCAGTCCTGACGAAGCCTTCCAAGAGATGGTCAAGAAGATTGTAAATTTGAAGAGGGCAACAAAGGCTTCACTGAGGTGGCATCTTGGATTTGCTAAATGTTCCTGACAAAGAGCTAGCTGATGAGAAACTGCCAGAATTAATCCATTCAACAAGTAAGGAAGAGGAGGAGGCTGATAAACCTGACAAGGAGTATGAAGACATCATGTTCGAGAAGTTGGCAGAGATGTCATGGTTGGTGGAAGACTTGAAATAAAGAGCATACAGATTGGATCATTCATTGGTATGTGCCTTAAGTTCATGCGTTCCATGACTGAGACTTTTGCTGGTTACAAGAGCATCTTGGATGGGATGAAGGAGTCGGTGAAGCAGCTGCCCATGACAATGTTCATCTCTCGTCATGAGGAACAGCCACTACTACCTCCTCCAACCACCGAGCCTGAACCTCAGGTTCAGCCATCACTGCCAGCTACTCAAACCACAGATTCTCCAGAGCCTGAAACGAGTCCTCCAGCAAACCTTCCTTCAGAAACCATGATAGAGCTCAGTGATGATGATGGCATAGATTATCCTCCTCCCCTTGCAGAATGTCAAATTATTTTTTGGTAAATTTGCATTTGTACAGTTCAGTTATTACAGTTGTAAAGTAAAATATAAATTACTGCGCTGCATTAAGTAACTTTGAATTTGAATAAAAATAAATGTTTCTGGTAAGTTATATCATTCTGTATATCATATACTGTTACTGTAATACTTTTGTTTTTGTAAATAAACTCTGTACTGTAGTGCTATACAGTGAAAAAAGATTCTTTTGTATTTAGTATGGTATGTACATACATGATCAGTACGTACCATACTTTTGTATTTATCCAAATTATTACTGAACTGTACATTACTAATAAATCTATTTGTTTTATACACAGCTGTGTAAATAAGTACCTCCTGTATATATTGTACAGCAGTGATTAAAACAGTAAATAGTGGGTAAAGTGTGATATGCAAAAGAGACGATGCCTCAAGAGTTGGATCATGCTTCACGACATGTTACAGGATAGAACTTTGTTGGAAAATGGTTAGTGGTGTTTGCAGTGTTACATTTTCTTTTCATTGTTGGTGTATGATTGTTAATACAGACTTGAATGTCGAGGTATTGTTATACTGTACAGTACTGTATACAAAATACCCGACTATACAGTAGTAATGTGGATATAGGCTATGTGTACGGTGAGAGTTGATCTACCAAAACCAGTGATCACTTATGAGTGTTTTCTTAGCTAATTAAGCTTTACTGTAGTGATGGTATTGCATATTTTTACAGTAATATACTGTACACTACAGTATCAGCGAGTATTGTTAGATAGGGTCAACTGTGATTTACTGTTATTACACGTACATATAAATGTGGGGATGAAGCAAGTAATTTGTAGTCTTACTATGTACTGTACGTACGTACATGCAGCATACTTTGCAGTTACTGAAGTCTGTTCATACAGTAATACAATAAATACTTATACCATGATAGAAACCATGTAAAAACATTATACTGTTATGCAGTACAGTTGGTTACCTAGTGTGTTAGTCGGCCATGCATAGGTAATGAACAGTGAGTTGGTAGATTATGAGCTGAACCACCTTAGGGCTGCAAGCATTCGCGGATTCTCAATTTTCACGCCTGTCTCTGTTACTTATCCCCGTGAATAAGGATGGCTGACTGTATCCCTTCTTTGACAATAACAGAAAATGGCCCACTTTCCCTGGTACACATGTTGAGGACTCTCGCGGGTATCCCGAGATCTCCTGGTAGTGCTTTGCGAAAAGCCTTTGTCTAGGAGATGCTAGACAGTCTCCAACAGTAAAATTTCAATGACTTTACGAATTGGTGGTGCCTCTGAAGATGGTGCTGACAGAGAAGTGTGGACCACTGGGGTATTTCTCTCGGCACCTCGATTATAAGTTTTGTACTACCAGATCGGGATACCACTTGGCATGTAGCCGGCCATCTGGGAGCCACCATGGTACTGGAAGACATCTTCAAACACTACCCAGTGGTCTGGAACATGAAAAGTTTTTGTTTAGCCCTGTAGTGAACAGGTCAAACCCCGGAGAGCACAACAGAGCAAGAAGAGGCTTTGCTACACAAGGATGCAAGGACCACTCTGACCTTACAACTGGCCAAGGGCAACTGAGTGTGTCCACTATCATGTGCAGGGCTAGAAACTCTGCTTGCATTTCCACGACGATGATAGGTTAGATGCTTCTGTTCTTCTGACCACACTTCTGAGAAGACCAGTCCGTCCAGGTGTGCTCCCCACCCCTCCTTTCATGCATCTGAGAATAGTTGCATATCCTGAGGTGGAAAAATCAAGTGAAACTTCCCTTGAGAGATTTTCCTAGTTCAGCCATCAGGCAAGATTAACCAGAGGCGGAACAGCAGGGAAAGGATGACCCATGGAAGCCAACCAAATCCTCCAAACACCATTGAAAAGATCTCTGGTGAAGATATATGTGAGGAACGAGCTTCTCCAGCAGGGAAAGGCAACCGAGAAGACTGCCAGCGGCAAGCTAGAAAATACTGCCTTTGATAGGAACAGTGACACTTTCTCCTTGAGCGAGCCGATGCAATCATCTGAAGAAAAGATTCTTGCTGCTACCATGTCTATCAGCATACCCAAAAACTTCAGCCTCTGCTTGGGTTTGAGACTCAACTTCTCTCACTTTATCACAATCCCCCGAGAAGGCAATCTCGATCCTATTGCAACTGCCTTATGAGGAGGCCAGGATTAGCCAATTGTCAAGATTGAGTGGCCCCAAGCTGCTACCATGGGTGGACATTCATATTCACTAATAACAGCAAGTATTCACTTCTTGTAAGAAAAAGAAAGATAAAAAATTTGGGTAAGAGTGCAAAATTATGTCCGTAGTTGTACCGGTCGAAGACAAAAGTGAAGAGCTTCTGACAAGTAGGAGGAGGGGTGCTACTCACCACCTGTCATTAACTAGCTTGTTAACGAATTCTACCGCCATTCCAGGTCCACTGAGAACATGTTCTCTTTTCTAAAGGACTAAAGTTTTGTATATGAATACTGTAAGAAATAATTGTCCAAACCACTAAAAGGTTTCATTACTTCAATAGGGGTATGTATCTATTGAATGAAAGGAATTTTAATTTCAGGGATAAACATCGAAAAAGCAACCTTCCTGGTGAAAAAGCAATATGAACATCAGGGGAGGTTCATAGAAATAATTTCCCTTCCGGGGGGATACTCCTCCCACCCACCATCTGGTGAATAGTGGCAACAGCCATGGTCTAGCTAGCCAGCACCTGCCTCGTTTTCAGTCTAATTAAAAACTAATATTCTATTCTCTTCACATCATCAGTCAGTGGGTAGGAAGGTATCCTGACTCTGTCATATACTTTTGTCATCTGAACCCTTACAGACTGGTACACTACACCACTTATCAAAACCTGAGAAATTAGGAAGATAAGGTTTGAAACTGGGAAGGTTAAGTTACTCTTTATTATCTTGAAAATTTACAGGATTTTTTACACTGTACAAACAAGAAGATTTTATGATACCCAAGAAACTCTCTCAGAACAAATATTACTTGCAGACCAGATAAAGGTAAAGGTGTTGTTATTCTTAACCATAATGACTATATCCTGAAAGTGAATAATGTTTTATCAGACTCCAGTAAATTTGTAGAAGTTAGTGATCTTCAATACAGGCTAATTTTTAAAGCTAAAGCTTAAATAAATCACACATTAAAACTAATTAAAGAAAAAGGTATGTTATACAAAGTCTTATCAGGTTCATCTTTTAGTGTTTTGTATGGACTTCCTAAGGTACATAAGACTAATATACCCTCAGGTCTATTTTAGCTACAGGTTCCTTAATGACTTTTTATGGCCTTTCCAACTTCATCTCCACAGTAATCAACAAGTCTAATATTTTGTTGATTTTCCATTAACCTAAAAGGTAGTTTTCTTTTACATTTTGGAAATACCAATCTGTTCAGCAGCCATTTGAACATACTTTTCTGTTAGTTGAACAGAAAGACTTTTGCAGTCTTCAAAACAATTATCCAAATCACAATGCTGGCCCTGCCATGAGAAACAATCAGAATGAGGATCATGATTCCTCAGATATAATATTCTTGAACAATTTACACAGTAATCACTGACAAATATAAGAGAAAACATCCCGATGATGGATTTCTAAATCTGAAATGGGGCAACTATTGGCAATTTTTTTTTAGTATGATAAGAAGACTGAAGACAAGGCAGGGACTGTATAGCCACACAGTGGTTGTTGTCATTAGTTACCAGATGTCACATTGGTGGGCAAGAGGCATAATCTCTTGAAGGGAAGCAGGTGGGAAACTAGTTTTTGGGGGTTGATGTCAATATAAGCCAGCTTCAAGAACAAAGCAATATGAACATCAGGGGAGATTCATAGAAATTAGTATATCCCAAAGAGTGTTCAGCATACAAAAAAAATAATCCCAGGTTATTTCAAATGAAAAATCCTTAGTGTACTGTATGTAAATTGTTATATCCAACAACACTATCACCTAAATGATTCCAAACACATCATTATCGCCTCAAAGTTTATACAGTATTCATCTCCTACATCAATGCAGACGTGATGTTACTGAAAAAGTGACACATAAGCTGATTATCATAATACTTTCAATACAAGTATATAGTAACTGAAGTTGAGGTATTGTTAAAGATATTGTAGTAACTTATCATTAACTCAATTACAAAAGCCAAATATTTCCCAGTATTAGCCACACCATGTCATCATTACATATTACCAATCCCAGTTACCTAGTAATGAACTAAAAATATAATCAATTACACAAGGCTGAGAATAAGATAGTTTCAGTTTCATTACATTTTTCATTAATATCAAACATTTTCAAAGATATGCAAATGCATTTACCATCCCATTAATAATATAAACATAACTTGCCTACTTGATAACATAAATTCTCTCGAAGAGTACAGAATTATAATTTGGTGTACACCCTTATGATTAGTAATTAACATTCTTTTTATAATAAAAAAAATATTCATACAAAACCCTTAACCACCTAAATGGCTACATTTGTGACATGATTTTTCCCAGGGTCACTAAATTTTTGCCAATTTACCAAAGGAAGGTAGATAACATGTCTTAATCAGCTACCTCACACTTCTGTAAATTGTATGTCAACAAACAAGATTTGTTGGCCTGAGAGGAGGGCACTCATAATGTTGATGATTTATAAAACTTGTCTTTTATGAAAACAGTCTGTTTCATCATAACCTCATCAAACATATATATGCATGAATTAAATGGGAGGCTAAGGTGCAGAAGGCACCAGAGTATTTGTGTACATCTGTTGAATACAGTTAAGAATTAGGGGACTACACTTGTCTCTTGGTATCTTGAAATAACAGGTAGGGGAAAGTGGCGCATTAAAATAAATTCACTAATTTTGCTAACATTTTGACATAACTTTCATATTTACGTAATATAATGTGGTATCACTGGATAGTGTATGGTCAAACCTACAAATAATTATATGTAATTGACTCAGACTCTACAGACTCATCTCTATATTTCCCTCATTTTCTCTACAAAAGCCTAAGGCAACTCTCATTGGAGCACGGAGGTTAGAGTCTGGTATATTTGGCTGTGAGAACTGACAGCTGGGGGATTAAAGAAAAGTGCATACAAGTACTCCTTATAGAAAGACCTCTTGTACAATGTTAATTCAAAGATACTTCATTTACTTTTTTGGACAGCTCCGATATTTATATGGCAGCTCAGTCGTATGCCTAAATGTACGTATGTTGTGTTCGATACGTTGGGCGGAGGCAACAAGCAACGAATTTATCGTATAGCCCTCTCAGCGTCATGTGTTTTTTCTTGCATCTCATGTTGTAGCATTCCATTGTACGATTTTACTCTGGCGTACATACATATTCCCATATTACTCAAATTGCCTGAGAAAAGTGTGCGACTCCTTTAGGATCTGCTCAGAAGATCAATTATCATTGAAACTAAATTGGAAATAAAACAAGGAGGAATAAAAATTAATTCGATTGCAAGTGATACAAGCTTGGCGCATTCTACAATTTCAACGATACCAATGGACACTGAACGTTTAAAGGACACGGCGAAACTAAAATAAAAACAATCGGTGATTACGGTTGTTAAAATATACCTTAAATTGATAATAAAAAAGTACAAATATGATTAAATGTAGCTCAGTTTGCATTGGGAAACCAGAATTATTTTAAACTTCTTTCAGTACACATATGTTATGTCAGGTAAAACTAAAGTTCAGCTAATGAAATCAGATATTGTATTTTAAGCCCAGGTTACGAAGACATAATAAAATAAAGTTTAAATTTATTCTTTGCATAGCATTTGAGACTAAAGAAACAAAGATTTCATTTGTTACAGAGAGAGGTAAACTAGGTATGTAGACTCTAGGTATATGATGGTACAGTCTGGGAAGATAAAAAATGTTAAGGATGGTCAGAATTATGAAAAATCTCATGCAACATGCATAGAGAACTAAACAACACTGCCAGGCAATATCTGAATCAGGAAGAGGAAATTTAATAGACCGTAAATTTTTTTCCAATTTGAGATGAGATTCGGCAGCTGAAGACCAGACAGAACAAAATTCAAAACAAGGCAAAATGAAAGAATCTAAAAATTTATTCAGAACAGACTGATCGCCGAAAATCTTGAAGGACTTTCGCAATAACACAATTTTTAGGTAATTAGAAAAGAAACAAGGTGAACATATTTCTCAAAAGTAAATTTGCAATAAAAAGAATCACGCCTCAAATTTTATAGGACTTGTACATAGTTAAAAAATATCATTAATACAGAGATCTGGATGTTGAGGAACCACTGTCCTTGACCTACTTACAGTGATACTTTGAGTTTTTTTAGGGTTCAACTTCATGTCCTATAACTTGCACCTTGCACTTATTTTAGCTAGATCTCTATTCAGCAACCACAGATCTACCTTCAGGAGAAGGAATCGAGACAGAGAGCAACATCATCTGCTTATGCAAGAGGCTTGTTTTCTAGGCTAACACAAACCACATATCATATGTATATATTATGAAAAATAATTGGCTAAGAGCACTACCCTGAGGAACACCAGATATTAAAATGCAAACACTAAAAATCTCAAGGTGATTAGAAGGTTAAATAAGTTACCCCTCACAGAGACGGAGATCCAGGAAATGATACCAGTGACTGACTAATACTAGCTAAATAAAGAGTTTGGTGAAAATTAAAAGGGCTAAGATGAATGACTAATGAGAAGAAATAAAAAATGAATTAATGATATGCACTAAGATGAAAATTCTTGGCAATTCAAACACCTAAAGAACAATGGGTAGATTGCATAT
>NC_090725.1:144988996-145003996 GCF_036898095.1 Palaemon carinicauda
TTGCAAAATGTGAGATAACGGACTGAGACATACCTCAGGGTCCAGAGGGCTCATGTAATGAAACTACATTTTTTTGGCTGACTCCCAAAAGACTCGAGAAAATTTGGGATATACAGTAAACACAGGCATATATTAATACCCGAGATCGTCCCAGAACTCAATTACTTTGGTGCTCAAACAGAATTTTCCAACAGTTTTTGCTCAAGATATTGAAAAAAAATTCTGAGGTTTAACAATCTGAAAGATCCTGTATAGCTCAAGACACTTAGCTAGGGCAACCAAGACATGCAAGACAAAGGCAACTGATCAAAATTATTATCATCATCATTACTAGGTAAGGTATGACCCTAGTTGGAAACAAAAGATGCTATAAGCCCAAGGCTCTAAGAAAAATAGCCCAGTGAAGAATAAATAAACTACATGAAAAGCAACGGATAATGTAAAATATTTTAAGATCAGTAACAGCGTTAAAATTGATCTGCCATATATAAACTATGAAGAAGAGAGATTTATGTCAGCCTGTTCAACCTAAAACCCTTCAATGCAAGTTTGAACTTTTCAAGTTCTATCGACTTGACTGCCAGATTAGAAAGTTCATACCACAATCTGGTCAGAGCTGTATTAAAACTGGTTGAATACTAGTACTATTATGTGGTTTATTAATACACAAGAGCAAAAGAGGACATGTCCTTAGAGGAGGAGGAGGAGGGAAGGGACCCTTCTGCTAGTTCAATGATAAAGGAAATGGAAACAAAGTGAGCTTGAGTTATGCAATTTTGTAGAAAAATGTTATTTTTATAATAAAATAAATTTTTGAATATACTTACCCGGTGATTATATAAGCTGCAACTCTGTTGCTCGACAGAAAACTCTACGTTAAAAATCCGCCAGCGATCGCTATGCAGGTAGGGGGTGTACTTCAACAGCGCCATCTGTCGTGCAGGTACTCAGTACTCAATGTAAACAAAGAACTCAATTTTCTCCTCGGTCCACTGCGTCTCTATTGGGGAGGAAGGGAGGGTCCTTTAATATATAATCACCGGGTAAGTATATTCAAAAATTTATTTTATTATAAAAATAACATTTTTCAATATTTAACTTAGCCGGTGATTATATAAGCTGATTCACACCCAGGGGGGTGGGTAGAGACCAGCAATAAATGTTTACATTATTATGAGCTAAGGATTTTTTATTTCATTTTAGCAGTTATCAAAATAACAAACTTAAAATAAATAAGTACCTGGTAAGGAAGTCGACTTGAACAATTACTCTGCCTTTTTAAGTACGTCTTCCTTACGGAGCCTCGCGATCCTCTTAGGATGCTGAGCGACCCCTAGGAGCTGAAGTATCAAGGGTTGCAACCCATACAACAGGACCTCATCAAAACCTCTAATCTAGGCGCTTCTCAAGAAATGACTTTGACCACCCGCCAAATCAAGTAGGATGCGAAAGGCTTCTTAGCCTTCCGGACAACCCAAAAACAATAATAAAACATTTCAAGAGAAAGATTAAAAAGGTTATGGAATTAGGGAATTGTAGTGGTTGAGCCCTCACCCACTACTGCACTCGTTGCTACGAATGGTCCCAGAGTGTAGCAGTTCTCGTAAAGAGACTGGACATTCTTAAGATAAAAAGACGCGAACACTGACTTGCTTTTCCAATAGGTTGCGTCGATTATACTTTGCAGAGATCTATTTTGTTTAAAGGCCACGGAAGTTGCGACAGCTCTAACTTCGTGTGTCCTTACCTTCAGCAAAGCTTGGTCTTCCTCATTCAGATGGGAATGAGCTTCTCGTATTAACAGTCTGATAAAATAGGATAAAGCATTCTTTGACATAGGCAAAGATGGTTTCTTAACTGAACACCATAAAGCTTCAGACGGGCCTCGTAAAGGTTTAGTTCGTTTTAAATAGAACTTAAGAGCTCTTACAGGGCATAAGACTCTTTCTAGTTCATTTCCAACCATACGATAAGTTTGGAATATCGAACGATATTGGCCAAGGCCGAGAAGGCAGCTCGTTTTTGGCTAGAAAACCAAGTTGTAGAACATGTAGCCGTTTCGGATGAGAATCCGATGTTCTTGCTGAAGGCATGAATCTCAATGACTCTTTTAGCTGTGGCTAAGCATACCAGGAAAAGAGTCTTTAAGGTGAGATCTTTCAGGGAGGCTGATTGTAGCGGTTCGAACCTGTCTGACATAAGGAATCTTAGTACCACGTCTAAATTCCAACCAGGTGTAACCAAACGACGCTCCTTCGTGGTCTCAAAAGACTTAAGGAGGTCCTGTAGATCTTTATTGTTGGAAAGATCTAAGCCTCTGTGACGGAAGACTGATGCCAACATGCTTCTGTAACCCTTGATAGTGGGAGCTGAAAGAGATCGTTCTTTCCTCAGATATAAGAGGAAGTCAGCTATTTGAGTTACAGAGGTACTGGTCGAGGATACGGATACTGACTTGCACCAGTTTCGGAAGATTTCCCACTTCGATTGGTAGACTCTAAGGGTGGATGTTCTCCTTGCTCTAGCAATCGCTCTGGCTGCCTCCTTCGAAAAGCCTCTAGCTCTCGAGAGTCTTTCGATAGTCTGAAGGCAGTCAGACGAAGAGCGTGGAGGCCTTGGTGTACCTTCTTTACGTGTGGCTGACGTAGAAGGTCCACCCTTAGGGGAAGTGTTCTGGGAACGTCTACTAGCCATCGAAGTACCTCGGTGAACCATTCTCTCGCGGGCCAGAGGGAAGCAACTAGCGTCAACCTTGTCCCTTCGTGAGAGGCGAACTTCTGCAGTACCTTGTTGACAATCTTGAACGGAGGGAATGCATATAGATCTAGATGTGACCAATCTAGGAGAAAGGCATCTATATGAACTGCTGCTGGGTCCGGGATTGGTGAGCAAAATATTGGGAGCCTCTTGGTCATCGAGGTTGCGAAGAGATCTATGGTTGGCTGGCCCCAGGTGGCCCAAAGTCTCTTGCATACATCCTTGTGGAGGGTCCATTCTGTTGGAATTATTTGTCCCTTCCGACTGAGACAATCTGCCATGACATTCAAGTTGCCTTGGATGAACCTCGTTACTAGTGATATGTCTAGACCTTTTGACCAGGTGAGGAGGTCCCTTGCGATCTCGTACAACGTCAGAGAGTAGGTCCCTCCTTGCTTGGAGATGTACGCCAAAGCCGTGGTGTTGTCCGAGTTCACCTCCACCACTTTGCCTTGAAGGAGAGACCTGAAGCTTTCCAGGCCAGACGTACTGCCAGTAGCTCCTTGCAGTTGAAATGCATCGTCCTTTGACTCGAGTTCCATAATCCCGAGCATTCCCGTCCGTCTAATGTCGCACCCCAGCCTACGTCCGATGCGTCCGAGAAGAGAACGTGGTTGGGAGTCTGAACAGTCAGGGGAAGACCCTCTCTTAGGTTGATATAGTCCTTTCACCAAGTCAGACAAGACTTTATCTTTTCGGAAACTGGGATCGAGACCACTTCTAGCGTCTTGTCCTTTTTCCAGTGAAAAGCAAGATGGTATAGAAGAGGACGGAGGTGTAGTCTTCCTAGTGACACAAACTGATCCACGGATGACAGCGTCCCTACCAGACTCATCCACAGCCTGACTGAGCAGCGTTCCTTCTTCAGCATCTTCTGGATGGATAGCAGGGCTGGGGGCTGATCGTCTTGTTCAGCAACGTCCTCATCAGAGGGTTCCTCATCCGAAACTGATGAGGAAACGGCAACGGAGTGGGCAACGTCTGACTCGCTGAATCCGGTCGCACTGGTGGATGCGTGACGGAGCCGGACGCAATATCATGGAACTGCTGCACAGTCTGTGAACTGTCAACAACCATGGGTGCGCGAGGAAGCACAGCGTCAACCCGAAACTGTCTAGACCGTCTGGGTTGTGCAGTCAACACCCTACCGGGTTGCTGAGGTTGACGCACTGCGTCACAACAAGTCACCTCTGCTGGTTGTTGAACGTCCTGAACGTCAACAACCACCTCCGAGCGTCGCTTAACGTCAACGTGCGGCTGGCAACCCACACTGGGTCGCATCGGTGGAGGAACCACCTCAACTGGCAGACGCGAGTAGGTTACCTCAGCGTCAACAGGGCGCACAACCGACCGGTTGGAAGGTTGTTGGCCAGAAGGTTCTTCTCCGCATTTAAGTCCTCTATCAAGGACGCCAGCTTAGACTGCATGTCTTGCAGCAAAGCCCATTTAGGGTCTACGGGAGCAGGTGTGGCAACAGACGGGGTTAGCGACTGAGGCGGAACCGTTTACCATCCCTGAAAGCCTTGTTATGCGTGACATAATAGTACAGCAAAACTTCAAAGGCTCGACAACAGCTGAGAAGTTGACCTGTAAACAACTTGGAGCGTCTCCTGGCTAGGCGCCAGGGAGAGTCTACCAGCATTGAGAAGTCTATCTGGGCAGAGGCATGAACTCCCAAGCCGAGAACTTCTCTCGTGTCATATCAGACTCTCGCTCTATAAACCAGTTTAAAAGAAGGGAAAGCAAAGGCTGTATCCCCCAAACTCCTCCTGGTGAAAAACCAGTCGCCTAGCCAACGTAACGCTCTCTAAGAGAGCGAGAGAGCACTAGCTTAAAAACAACGGCTTCGAAGTAGCTAGGCCTAGTGTAAGTTCTGACGTTTAGGCGAACGAGGAGCAGCAGTTACAAGATCTGGACGAAGATCCTTAAAAAAAATCATCATGATTTAATTAAAGTCCATAGGAGGCTAAGCAGCTTAAGGCTCCTCTCCATCTGACAGAGTCCTCAAGGGAATATCAGTAGGGAGAACAGCAACTTCCTCATCTACAGGAACCTTGTCCGATAAAAGCTGAGTCTCTCACTGGTGCATTAGTAGCGGACCAGAACGCAACGTCATGTAACTGCTTGACAGTCTGTGAACTGTCAACAACTGAACTGTCAACCACAACAGGTGCGTGAGGACGTACAGCGTCCACTCGAGACTGCTTTGACTGCCTAGACTGAGCAGTCAAAACAACTCTAGAATGCGGAGGTTGACGCACAGCGTCAAAACAAGTCAACTCCGATTGTTAGTGAACGTCTAGAACGTCAACAGGAGCATCAGCCAGTGGCCTAACGTCCAAATGCGGCTGAAAAACCACACGAGACCGCATCGAGTGTGGTTCTAAACAACCTGACTGACGTGACTAAGCTACGCCAACGTCAACAGTAAGCACAAAGGAACGTTAGGTTGGCTGAAAGCCAGGATATCGATGAGATAAACGGCTAAACTCAACGGACTAATCGACAGAATAGTCTTCCATAAGGGAGGCAAGCATATACTGCATGTTTTGCCATACAACCCCTTAAGGATCAACGGAAATGGTTGTGGTAATAGACGAGGGTAACGTCTGTGACCGCAACACTTTGCCTACAAAAAAAGACTTTCGGAGTCTGTGTTACGCTTTTGTTAGGCGGCGAGCAGTTATCTGATGACTGCATAGGGTCAGAGCTGTCCTAATGGCTGTAACCAGGACGCTGGACCTGTCCTGAAAGGACTGACTTTCGCTTAAGGGCTTCGAAACCTTGTGATAGGTTTCTTATGCGAAAAGCCTACGGATGGCGAGGAAAAACAACGTCTCTCTCGTCTTATGGTAGGGGAGATCTTGGTAAGAAACACCCGATACCATAGAGGGAAAACGTCTGTTCGTTGGTCAAGGCCTCTCGAACCCATAAGTCTTTTGACATTACTTCTCCCCTGGGCTTGGGAGCTTGCAAGAGGTCCCGGACTAGGTGAACGACAGGCACGAACAGACGAACCCTCGGACGCAACACTGTAACACTTTGCGCCTCGGACGCAACACTGTAACACTTTGCGCATATCACTTTATCACTTCGATTTTCTGTTTTGCACTTATTTCTACCTGAAACACGCAATTCTACCCTTCATTAAAAGGTAGTAATTGCGAAATTAGTCGTATAATGCAAGCTCATAATACCAGCAAAAAACAGAAAACATATTTTAAGATAAAAAGAAAAATCAGTGGCTGGGAAAGAGACTAAACACTAGTTCATATAACTACGTTTTCAATCTCTCACCGCACATAGCCTGGGGACGAGAATAAAAAACTAAAAACGTTTTATCCTTTCTCCCCGTACAGAGACTAGGGACGAGAGTAACTCGAGAACAACGTTACCCGCTTGAACGGAACGTTTTCTCTCCTCTCTCTCCCTCCGTCTCTATCTCTCTCTCTCTTTCTCTCTTGATTTCGCACCTAAGAGAAGAGCCCAATTATATTTCGTCAAAAAAACATGTTATTTGACCAAAGGAAAAAACTGAAAGGTTTTTCAAATAAAAAGTTCCTTTAAATTAGAATTTAAAACATTTAAGCTAAGAAAGAATGAACAAAACGTCAGAATCGATTTACTCTTACTGCAAAGTGAAACCGTGATACACTCTCTCTCTATCGTAACGATAGAGCGCATGTTGAACGTCCTGAACGTCAACAACTGCGTAGCATAAAAAACTAAACGTTAGTTCATCTTTGAAAACAGTACAAAGACTATCAAAGAAATTCTTTCATAAAATATTACATTTAAAATGAAAAATTTTAAATCCTTTAAAAGCTAAAGACGATATAAAGGGCTCAATGTTGATTAACTTCGGTTCCAAGTTAGGACCGCCTACTATCAGGAAAGGTCGCATATAAACAAAACATTAAAATTTATTTTTATATGTTTATAATAAATGGCAAGTTAATCTAAGAGGCCTAATAAAGGCGGAGAGATATAAAATATATAGATCTATAACGTGATAAGATAATTACTAAAAGCCTAAACACACTTCCGTCTAAGGGAAGGATCGGCCATTTAAAAGGGAAAGAAAGTCCATACTCTCTTTGTCACCATAATTAAATCTATCCAAAACGAGTTCAAGTTTTGAGATGAAGATAAAACACCTGCATAGCGAAAGCTCAAAACTAGAATAGTGTACTTCACCAAATAGTTGTGAAAACAAATCCAGTTAGCACAGCGAATTAGTAGGTCTTGCCGGTAGCCCGACAGAGAGAAAATTGAGTTCTTTGTTTACATTGAGTACTGAGTACCTGCACGACAGATGGCGCTGTTGAAGTACACCCCCTACCTGCATAGCGATCGCTGGCGGATTTTTAACGTAGAGTTTTCTGTCGAGCAACAGAGTTGCAGCTTTTATAATCACCGGCTAAGTTAAATATTGAAAAATGATATTTTAATTATAAAATAAATTTTTGAATATACTTACCCGGTGAATATATAATAGCTGAGCCTCCGGCGGCTCGACAGAAAAACACAAAAACTCGCGAGCGATCGCTATGAAGGTTGCGGGTGTGCCCACTAGCGCCAACTATCGGCCAGATACCGCATATACATGTAAACAGCTCCAATTCTTCTCATCCCGCTGGGTCTCTATCGGGGAGGAAGGGGGGGCCTTTAATTTATATATTCACCGGGTAAGTATATTCAAAAATTTATTTTATAATTAAAATATCATTTTTAAATATTTAACTTAGCCGGTGAATATATAGTAGCTGATTCACACCCATGGTGGTGGGTAGAGACCAGAGTTAATTAAGTTTACAGCGTATATGCTTAGAGTTTTTGACAGTTATATCATAACAAAACCCAAATATATATAGGTACCTGGTAAGGAAGTTGACTTAGACGATTACTCTGCCTTGTTAGTCTGTCTTCCTCACGAAGCCCATCGATCCTCTTAGGATGCTGAAAGACTCCCAGGAGCTGAAGTATCAAGGGCTGCAACCCATACAACAGGACCTCATCAAACCCCTAATCTGGGCGCTCTCAAGAAATGACATTTGACCACCCGCCAAATCAAAAAAGGATGCGAAAGGCTTCTTAGCCTTCCGTACAACCCAATTAAAAAACATTTCAAGAGCAGATTAAAAGGATATTGGAATTAAGGGAATGTAGTGGTAGAACCCTTACCCACTACTGCACTCGCTGTAACGAATGGACCCAGTGTGTAGCAGTCCTCGTAAAGAGTCTGGACATCTTTTAAGTAAAATGACGCGAATACCGACTTGCTTCTCCAAACGGTCGCGTCCATAATACTTTGCAGAGATCTATTTTGCTTAAAGGCCACGGAAGTTGCTATAGCTCTTACTTCGTGCGTCTTAACCTTAAGCAAGCATCGGTCTTTTTCATTCAAGTGAGAATGAGTCTCTCGTATTAAAAATCTGATAAAATATGACAAAGCATTCTTTGACATAGGCAATGATGGTTTCTTAACTGAGCACCATAATGCCTCAGATCCACCTCGTAAGGACTTAGTACGAGCTAAGTAGAACTTAAGAGCTCTAACTGGACACAGCACTCTTTCAAGTTCGTTGCCTACGATCTCTGACAGGCAAGGTATATCAAAAGACTTAGGCCAAGGACGAGAAGGCAGTTCATTTTTGGCCAGGAAACCAAGTTGAAGTGAACATGTGGCTTTTTCTGTAGAAAAGCCGATGTTCTTACTGAAGGCATGAATTTCACTGGCCCTTTTAGCCGAAGCCAAGCACACTAGGAAAAGCGTCTTGAGGGTGAGATCCTTCAGGGAGGCTGAATGTAATGGCTCAAACCTGTCTGACATGAGGAACCTTAGGACCACGTCTAAGTTCCATCCAGGAGTTGCCAAACGACGTTCCTTAGAGGTCTCGAAAGACTTAAGGAGATCTTGGAGATCTTTATTGTTGGAAAGATCTAAGCCTCTATGACGAAAGACCGAAGCCAACATGCTCCTGTAGCCCTTAATCGTGGGAGCTGAGAGGAAGCGAACATTTCTCAGATGTACAGTAAAAGAAAATCTCCGATTTGGGCTACAGAGGTACTGGAAGAGGACACAGATGCTGACTTGCACCAGTCTCGAAAGACTTCCCACTTCGACTGGTATACTCTGATGGTAGAAGCTCTCCTAGCTCTCGCAATCGCACTGGCTGCCTCCTTCGAAAAGCCTCGAGCTCTTGAGAGTCTCTCGATAGTCTGAAGGCAGTCAGACGAAGCGCGGGGAGGCTTTGATGAACATTCTTTACGTGGGGCTGACGTAAGAGATCTACCCTTAGAGGAAGACTTCTTGGAATGTCTACCAGCCATTGAAGTACCTCGGTGAACCACTCTCTCGCGGGCCAGAGGGGAGCAACCAACGTCAACCTTGTCCCTTCGTGAGAGGCGAACTTCTGCAGTACCTTGTTGACTATCTTGAATGGTGGGAATGCATATAAGTCCAGATGAGACCAATCCAGTAGAAACGCGTCTATGTGGATTGCTTCTGGATCTGGGACTGGTGAGCAATAGATTGGTAACCTTTTGGTCAACGAGGAGGCAAAGAGGTCTATGGTGGGTTGACCCCAAGTCGCCCAAAGACTCTTGCACACGTCCTTGTGGAGGGTCCATTCCGTGGGTATCACCTGACCCCTCCGACTGAGACAGTCTGCCAAGACGTTCAAGTCCCCCTGGATGAATCTCGTCAACAGGGAGATGCCTCGATTTCTTGACCATATGAGAAGGTCCCTTGCGATCTCATACAGCGTGAGGGAGTGTGTGCCTCCTTGCTTGGAGATGTACGCCAAAGCTGTGGTGTTGTCTGAGTTGACCTCTACCACTTTGTTTCGAAGAAAAGCTTTCGAATTTCATCAAGGCCAAGTGGACTGCTAATAGCTCCTTGCCATTGATGTGCATGCTCTTCTGACTTGAGGTCCACAGACCTGAGCATTCCCGACCGTCCAGGGTCGCACCCCAACCCAAATCCGACGCGTCTGAGAACAACACGTGGTTTGGGTTCTTGACTGCTAGGGATAGTCCCTCTCTCAGACTGATATTGCTGTCCCACCATTTCAGGCATGCCTTTACTGGTTCGGAGACTGGGATTGATACCGTCTCTAACGTCTTGTCCTTGTTCCAGTGAGAGGCTAGATGGAACTGGAGAGGCCGAAGGTGTAGTCTCCTTAGCGAGACAAACTGCTCCAGGGATGAGAGAGTCCCTACGAGACTGTTCCAACTCCTGACTGAACAAACGTTCTCTTTTCAGCATTAGTTGGACTTTGAGCAGGGCTTGTTCTATTCAGGTGGCAGACGGAAAAGCCCGAAAAACTGGACTGCGAATCTCCATCCCCAAATATAGAATAGTCTGGGATGGGATCAGTTGGGACTTTTCTAGGTTGACCAAAAGTCCCAACTCCCTGGCCAGACTCAACGTCCAATGTAGATCCTGCAGACAGCGATGACTGGACGATGCTCTGAGAAGCCAGTCGTCCAAGTACAGGGAGGCTCGGATTCCCGATAGATGGAGGAATTTTGCCACATTCCTCATGAGCCTCGTAAACACGAGAGGAGCAGGACTGAGGCCAAAGCACAGGGCTCGAAACTGGTACCCCACATTCCTGTAAACAAACCTCAGAAACGGTTGGGAATCCGGGTGTATAGGAATGTGGAAGTATGCATCCTGAAGGTCGAGAGAGACCATCCAGTCGCCTTCCATTAATGCTGTCAAGACAGCCTGGTAGACTTCATCGTGAAGTTTGTCTTGACAATGAACACATTGAGCGCACTTGCCTCTTACGTACTCCTGCAGTGAACGTGGCTGCCAGATCATTGGAGCCATCCCTGATAGTCTTGTTCCTGCAGAGAACGTGGCTGTCAGATTATTGGAGCCATCCCTGATAGCCTTGTTTATGCATGACATAATTGTACAGCAAAACTTCAAACGCTCGAAAAAACTCCTAACAGGAGATGGTCTAGCTCTGAAGCCGACCATAAAATCTTGGAGCGTCTCATGGCCAGGCGCCAGGGAGAGTCTATGAGGTTTGAGAAGTCTATCTGGGCAGAGGCAGGAACTCCCAAGCCGAGAACTTCTCCTGTGTCATACCAGACTCTCGCTCTATAAGCCAGTTTAAAAGGAGGGAAAGCAAAGGCTGTCTCCCCCAAACTCCTCCTGGTGATCAACCAGTCGCCTAGCAAACGTAAAGCTCTCTTAGAAGAGCGAGAGAGCACTAGCTTAGAAAAAAACGGCTTCGAAGTAGCTAGGCCTAGTGTAAACTGACGTTTAGGCGAACGAGGAGCAGCAGTTACAAAAAGATCCGGACAAAGATCCTTAAAAATCAGCATGATTTATTTAAAGTCCATAGAGGGCTGAGCAGCTTTAGGCTCCTCTCCGTCTGACAGAGTCCCCAAGGGAATATCAGTAGGAGGGGGATCAGCAACTTCCTCATCTGAAGGAACCTTGTCCGACAATTGCCGAGTCTCAAGCAAGGGAGAGACCTGCCGTGGTGGCAATGCTTGACAAGCAGAGTCCACACGCAAAGGAGCAACAGTAGCAGTCAAGGACGCTATGTCATGTAACTGCTTAAAGGACTGACCAGCAACAACAACAGGTGCGGGAGGACGCTCGACGTCAACTCGAGACTGCCTTGACTGCCTAGACTGAGCAGTCAAAACAACTCTTGACTGCGGTGCTTGACGCTCAACGTCAAAACAAGTCAACTTCGCTGGTTGGCGAACGTCCTGAACATCAACAAGAGCAAGCGGCAGCGGCTGAACGTCCACAAGCAGCTGAGAGTCAATACGGGACTGCATCGAGTGAGGCTCTACAAAACGTGATTGACGTGACTTTGTAACGTCAACGTCAACAGGACGAGCAAAGGCTCGTTTGGGCGGCTGACGGCCAGGATCTCGATCAGCTAAGCGGCGAGGATCATCGTGAACCTGCTCAGCAGAATAGTCCTCCATAAGAGAGGCAAGCTTATTCTGCATGTCTTGCAGTACAACCCATTAAGGATCAACGAGAATGGGTGCGGTAAGAGACGAGGGTAACGTCTGTGACTGCAAAACCTTGCCTACAATAAGACTCTCGGAGCCTGTGTTACGCTTCTGTTTAGGCGTCGAGCAGTCTTCCGATGACTGCACAGGGTCAGAGCTGTCCCAATGGCTACAACCAGGACGCTGGACCTGTCCTGAAGGGACTGACTTTCGCTTTAAAGGTCTCGAAACCTTGCTCCACGGTTTCTTACGCGATAAGCCTTCGGATGACGAGGAGAAAACCGTCTCGCTCGTCTTATGGTAGGGGCGGTCTTGACGAGACACGCCTGAAACCATAGAGGGAACGTCTGTTCGTTGGTTAAAGCCTCTCGAACCCATAAGTCCTACGACATTACTTCTCCCTGGGGCATGGGAGCTTGCAAGAGGTCTCGGACTAGGCGAACGACAGGCACGAACAGACGAACCCTCTGTCGCAACACTGATAATACTTTGCGCAATTATCACTTTATCACTACGATTTTCTGTTTTGCACTTACTTCACTGAAATCGAATTTTTTCAATAATTCACATTAGGCATGAATAAACTGATTTCTACCTGAAGCACGCAATTCTACCCTACATCAAAAGGTTATAATTGTGAAATAAGTCGTATAATGTAAGCACATTAATACAAGCAAAAAACAGTAAACATATATATCGAATAAAACGGAAATATATAAAGATAAAAGGATCAGTGACTGGGGAGGAGACTAAACACTAGTTCATTCAAAACTACGTTTTCAATCTCTCACCGTACAGTGCCTTGGGACGAGAATAAAAACTAAAAACGTTTTATCCTTTCTCCCCGTACAGACTTGGGACGAGAGTAAAAAACTGACTCGAGAACAACGTTACTCGCTTGGGACGAGAATAAAGATCGGAACGTTCTCTCTTCCTCTCTCTCTCTCTCTCTCTCTCTTGATTTCACACCGAAGAGAAAAGCCCACTCACCTTTCGTCAATAAACAGGTTATTTGACCAAAGGAAAAAACTGAAAGGACTAAGAAATTGAAAATTAACAAGTTCCTTTAAATTAGTATTTAAAACATTTCAGTTTGAAAGAAGAATGAACAAAACGTCAGAATCGATTTACTCTTTCTGCAAAGTGAAACCGTGATTCTCTCTCTCTCTATCGTAACGATAGAGCGCAAACTGCGTAGCATAAATAAACCAAACGTTAGTTCATCTTTGAAACAGCACGAAGACTATTCAAAGAAAATCTTTCATAAAATATCTACTAAAAAATATTCATTTAATAAGTTTTAAATCATTTGCTCTGTAAAAGTTATTTACGATTGAAAGGGCTCAACGTTGTTTAACTTCGGTTTCCAAGTTAGGACCGCCTACTCTCGGATTAGGGGAGGAATAGGTAAGGCCGCATATAAACAAATCATTAAAATTTATCTTGATGTTTATTATAAATGGAAAGCTAATCGAAGAGGCCTAATAAAGGCGGGTGAGATATAAAATATATAGAGGAAAATCTATAATTAACAACAACAATTTATAACGTGATAAGATAATTGCTAAAAGCCTAAAACACACTTCCGTACTAAGGGAAGGGTCGGCCATTTTGAAAAGTCAAAGAAAGTCCAAAAAACAATCCAAAGTCATCAACAATTAAATCTATCCAAAAAAGAGTTCAAGATTTAAGTTGAAGATAAAACACCTGCACTGCGAAAGCTCAAACCAAAAGGAAGTACTTCACCAAGACTGTTGAAAAACTCCAGGTTAACAGCGAGTAATGGTACGTCTTGTCGATCAGACCGACAGAGAAGAATTGGAGCTGTTTACATGTATATGCGGTATCTGGCCGATAGTTGCCGCTAGTGGGCACACCCGCAACCTTCATAGCGATCGCTCGCGAGTTTTTGTGTTTTTCTGTCGAGCCGCCGGAGGCTCAGCTATTATATATTCACCGGCTAAGTTAAATATTTAAAAATATCATTCAGATACAGCCATAGTCAGCAGAGCAGGTCGTTTCATAATGTAAATATATTGAGCCATTACAGAATCATCTTAAAAAGGAGGCAGAAACAATCTTCTCTTGGCCAGTTTTTGGTGAAAATGCCCAAAGTAAAACACAGTGCCAGAAAAAATGGCAAAGGAAAGGAAAGATCCCTTGAAAGGAGGTTACCCTATGCCTTCAAGAAGGGGGACTCCTCTTCTAAGAAACACTAACACCACCTCCTCACCCCCTTCTACTTTCATTCACTTCTTATTTACTCATTTATTCTATTAATTATACATTTTTTGTTTTATGGCATAACTTTACAAACTCTACTGTACCTTTAATATTATAAACTTTGTATATAAATGGTTCACAATAGGAGTATCCTTGGGGGAAGGGGGGACCACCTAATTCTATTTTCTTTCCTTCCCTATGTGGAAAATTGATTCAGTGTTTGAACTAATTGGTGTTTAAACAAAGGTTTTAGACTGAATTAAATTTAATGGCCCAGGTACTTCTGTACAGTATATGAATGGGATTAATAAGGGTACCAGGAAAGAGATTTGGTATCAGCTAATTACCTAATATAAACAATGAAGTCAAATAACAGAATATGCTAAAATAATCAATATATTGGAATATACAAGGAATAAATTGAAGATACTGTAACAGTTTCTAAACTTCTAAATTTATATTATCCTTTTAACTGCTCTAATTAACGACATAAAAATTAGTGATCATTTAAAAATTATGACAATCCTTTAAAGATAATGTAAAAAACATTAGCTATTATAAAATATCTAATTTCATTACTATCCAAAAGTAATATATATAATGAAGAATAATACTTTCTTTTAAAATTAAAAAGAAATATGACTAACTACTGTAATGATTGGCACAAAAGCATTGTAGAGTAAATTAAATTTACCTATATCAGTAAAAGGAACTTTTAATAAAAAGAGTAATTATGAGCTACATATTAAAGGTTATATGAAATTCTTAAAATGATGAGAAATATGCCACCATTCACCAACTATTCCTACTCTAAAATAAAGAGGAATTCATGACAACAAAAGAGCTAAGCAATCTTATTTCGGCAATATCACTTTATAGTATGTCCTACTTGTCAAATCTAGAAGATTTCCGACTGTCCCTCATGTTACAACAATTCTCAAGATCAAAATACTAAAATGGCGATAAACCATAGAATTTTATATTAAATTTTGTTCAAGGCACACAGAGTGATTGTCATCCTGGACA
>NC_090725.1:145008996-145018996 GCF_036898095.1 Palaemon carinicauda
AAATTAGCTTCTCAGATACGTGACTTTACAAAATTAGTCTACTGGGCTTTGAGGATTAAAGACATAATGTGGGAATACATTAATCCAATCTGGCAATTAATAACTCTGTAGTAACCAGAACAAGGTGCTGACAGCTAAACAAATAAAACTTATTTTTACTAAAAGAAAAAAAAGGTTAAACCTCCAACGTTTAACATATAAAAAATGCATTTTGATCATGATGTACTATCATAATTGTGATCGTTTCCAATTTCTTTAATGGTACAAACTCTAGATTTGGCTCCTTAGATACAAACTACTTTATTCAATGAATTTAAATTTTACAATTTCTAAAAAACTAGTTCTTACTAGGGCCTGAACCTAAAATTGTATGCCTTAATGATTAAAACAAGGCAAAAATTACACGAGAAAAATAATGAAAAATAAAAATATATCAAACAAAAACCTTTTCTGCTGCATCAAAAGGAATGCAAAGACATTTCATATGGCAATAACATTAAACGTAAGCACTTCCTAGCAAGCAGTGCCATTTCTGTGATAACTGTCAGGTACTTGAAATAACATTTGTGATACATCTAATTGAAATATCCAAAAAGGATTACCAACAAATAAACAACTTCTCAACTCAGGCCACATCGTATTAAAATGTGTGATTTTTCTTCTAGAGGCTCTGTTTTATGAAAGAAAAAATAACAATGTACTTATTTAGCTTGATAATAAGTTTGGGTATCAAGCTCATGAAATATAGCACAGTGTGTAGTACATCTCCATTAAAAACATTAAATCTTTTCACTATAATCAAGCTATCTTCCAAAAGAAAAATAAGGAAGCTCTATCTTTTCCTAATTGAAGCCATACATTCCCCATGAAAAGGAAGATTAGCAATCATAAACTCATGTCTATGTTGTACTTATAGGGATTTTCAAACCTGAACGATCTCACCTGACTATACCTTAAAGGCCGATTATAAATTGTTCTTTGAATTTTCCATCTTCCTCCCATCATAAAAATATATCACACTACATCACTCACACTTCTTTTCCTCAGTTCCCTGAAAAATAATGAGAGGAAAAATTGCTATTAGTTTCATCAACCTTCAACAATAAAATACATTTGCAAGAGTATTTCAGAGAAAGGACACACATTCTTGGATAGCTTCACTCAAATATTAGTGTCTTAATGATTAATTGATTAAGATGTCTAACTCAATAAATAACTAAAATTACAGTAAATTTATAAATATACGATGCAACTTCATTAGGTATATGTAAATAAAGGTAACTGAAAAAATAAAACTTCTTCCTTTTGTCAGTCTGGAACAGTCACATTTCACTTGTATGCTGCACATAAATGAAGGATATTAAAATACAAGCACAATGCACAGGGGTCCTTTGTACACATGTCTATCATCTAAATATATTTAATTTCTATTTTTGCATGAAATCTTGTCATCACTTACTAGCGCCATCTGTCACTGTTACTTCACTGCCAGGATTCTAAAGAAATAATGCAAGAAGCATGGCTCATTATGAACGAGACTTGAGTTTCTACTTCTGTATATATATTGGAAATTGCCTGAATCAAATCCTCCTTATTGACATGGCTATATTCCAAAGATC
Source organism: Palaemon carinicauda (assembly GCF_036898095.1). NCBI lineage: Eukaryota > Metazoa > Arthropoda > Malacostraca > Decapoda > Palaemonidae > Palaemon > Palaemon carinicauda. The sequence continues at coordinate 145,010,616 of NC_090725.1, forward strand.
TGATCAATAGCCAACAAATTTGTATTTATTTCAATAAAACTTGCTGAAATTCATGTGCTATTTCATTTTTCGGATGATAAGCTCTGTCAAAATAAAACCTAAAATTAAATAAAAATAACTATTTTAAAAGTAATTTGAATTATTCATAAATATACAAACCTGAGTCCTTTATATAGGGAATATATGTGCGCCAGATGTAATGGCCGTCAAAATCGTTAACAAGTTAGTTAATAACAGGTGATGAATGCAGGTGAGGAGCCCTGCTCCTCCAATAGTTGTAAGTTCAGCACTTATGAGATGAGTAGTTGACATGAGAAGTTTAACTTTATTTGTTCCTACGCATATACAAACCTTCCGTCCTCTTAAATAGGGGGACATAATGATTGGTGTGTATGAAGTTCCCCCTAGAACCATCTGGTTGGTTCTTTTTCTTCCCTGGAAGTGACAATCTACTTGGTCACGTACGGAAACGAAGGAGATGACACCAGCAACCTCCTATTCATCTATCATAAAGACTGAGGGGCCCTGGTCCGTCCAAGATGATTGACATGCGGTAAAATGAAGGATCTATTCCCCTGAAGGGAAGAGTAGTCCGGAATAGTATAGTATACCTAGCGTAAGATTATCAACGAGTTGCCTACATCAAACCATACCCTTCATCGTTAGGGAGGATGAGGGAGTTATACTTCTATAGATCTATGAAATGGAGCTCAAAAGTGTAGTTTATCAGCATCAAGTCTGACTCAAGGAGTAATGCTTTTGATTACTTCATCCCGAAGAGAGGGGACAGAAAAATGAAGGAGAAGAGCCAGTCATTCTACCTTACATCTATATATTACTATAGACAAGATGCTTCATGTCCTGTCCTGTGTGGGCGATGGGCTGCCTCCACAACTACTAGATTGACCACAAAAGTGTCAAGGGATTTCCGTAGACTTCTCACAGGACATAAAAGCATCTCCTCTAGACCACCACCCAAAGCTCCATGCAGCGAGGGGATGGAGAACGTCTTGAACCAGGAGTCATGCATAGACGGATTCTGACTTTTGGCCAAAAAACCAGGCACAAAACTAAAGAAGTCAATTTAGGTGACTAAGCAAGAGACCATGTAATTCACCTAGTCTTTTTGCCGATACTAATGCTAGCAAAAAGAAAGTCTTGAAAGTTAGAACTCTGTCTGACAATCTCCTCAAAGGCTCGAACGGGGTATGAACGGGAACCTTGAGACAAAGGGTCACATCCCACTCTGGGGGCTTGAAGTCCCAGGGTGGGAAAGACTATTCAAAACTCCTCATGACCATACACAACTTCCACGAGGAGAGGTCCACCTCCTTCAGTCGAAAGACTAATGCTCAAAGCTGAGCAGTAGCTTTTGACAGACGCAACTAGAGGTGCTTCTCTCAGCGAAGGAAGGGGAGGAAATCGTGATCTAGGCTAGAGATGCTCTGACCAGAGAAGTAACCCTTCTATGACACAAATCTCATAAGATGATCCATTTTCCCTAGTAGACAGCTATAGAGGACCATTGCAGGTATCTAGACATTTCCTGTGCAGTGCCTTGAAAAAAACCTGCTCAGAGATGTTGAATAGCCTCCACCTATGAAGTTCCCTTGACTTTACGGATTGGTGGCACAGTACTGTATTGTACCTCTCAAGATATGGCTGACAGAGGAGAGTGAACCACATAGGTAGTTCTCTCAGGACCTCAACAAATGCTAACAAAGCTGGTATACCACTTGCTTGAGGCCACAGGGTCATCCCGAGTCCTGGAATAATTAACACTCACTTGATTAGCGGATGGATCAGGCTAAACAAGGTAAAGGCTTACGCGTCCAGGTGATCCCATGGGTGTTGGAAGGCATCTTTAAACATGGCTTATGGGTCTGGGATGGGGTGAAGAAAACACAAGAGAGATTCCTGTTTAGCTAACAGATCAACCCCTGGAGAGCCTCATAGGGTCAAAAGCCACTCTGCTATACAAGGGTGTAGGGACCACTTCAACCCTAAAACCTGCCCCTAACAACTGAGTGTGTCTGCTAGAACATTCCTCCTGCCTGGTACGCCATTCAGATATGCATCCGCTCTGTCAGCTTGCAGAAAGTGTGCAAGACTGTGCCCCCTTCCTTGCTAATGTAAGCCACTATGGTGGTGTTATTGCTCATTAACACTACTGAGTGCCTCCTCAAATGTTCTTGGGATGCTTGCAGTGCTAGATAGGCTGCTTGGATTCCATGGAAATTAATGTGCAGATGCATTTCTTTTCCTGACTACACTCTTAAGATGACCAGGTCATCCGTTGTGCGCTCCATCCCTGCTTTGAAACATTTAAGAAGAGTTGCGTGTCTGGAAGCAGAGATGAGTGGAACTCCTTGGTGAGGTTTTCCTCATTCAGCCACCAGGTAAGATAGTCAAGAAATGGAGGTCTTAAAAATCATCTCTGTATACAGTTCTTTCTTCAGAGAGCAAGCAAGCTCTGTACTGAGAAAGGAATTGGGAATGTACCCTTAACAGGTGGAAGGGAAGCTTGAACAACGATGGGTCACCTCCTCATCAGAAACAGATATTGCCTTTGGCACTTACATCCCCTGAAACTGATGATACCACATACCTTAGTGTCTGTAGTGCTTCTTGATGAATGCAGTATATTGTGCCATGCAGGTGCAGCGTTTTATATCAGTCAGCAGGTTGTGAGAGATCTTTTTGCAATTTCCTGTACAGTACTGATGGAACATACTGGTGCTGCCTTGGTTGGTCACCTCTTCTTGTTCATGATCACACTTGTGGGTGGGAACTTACCAGCATGTGGACTGGTCTTATGGGGAAAAAACAGGTGATAGGTGATCTCACTCCCAACCGCATGACATATAAACACCTTTAGTGACCTGGGAGTCATAAGGAGAACGATTACGAAGTGACCGGTCACGAGGAAACCGAACACAAGGAGACTGAGGATCGCATTCTTGAACATGCTCATGAGAGGGAATGTCTCATTGCTCATGAAAGCAAGGAGACTAATTCCTGGTGCTTTTCCCCTTGTTCTATTTTGGAACCCCAACTGGATCCAACACCTCTCCCTTCAGAACCAAGTATCTTTAGGGAGAGGGACTAAGGTACACCTCAAGCATCCAGGAAAAAGAAGAGCAAAAGTGTCACATCCTTCATTTTGACTCTCAGTTCTTCATTAAGTGTAGCGGGAGAAATGATAAACAAAGAAATGGAAGCTCAAGGAATTCTGGTGGTGGCCAACACTTTCAGATGCTTCTTTAGGTCGTCACTGTTGTTTTGTTCAGATTAACATGACCCTAAAGAAAAAGACAGAGGAGTATTGCCTTCACTGAGGGGAGATATTTCCACTTTTTCTAAGGATCACACCAAATACAAGCCAAAGTCACTTTCCCCCAAATGAATTCTTCCAGGGACCCCAGCCCTCGAGGAACTCAAGAGAGACACAGCAAGTTGAGAAAGACCAGTAGAAAAGAAAGAGCTAAAAATTTTCTTCTGTATCCTTTTTGACATACCCAAAGCTGATTCCGAAGTGTCCTTAGCTTTCTTCATCTTCTTGGCAAACTTCACCCATTCCAGAGGCACCTACGACCCACAACCATCACAAGGGATGACTGCAAACAGCCATTTGCCATGAAAAAAAAGAAATGGGGATCCAAAGTAGGTTTAGACATAAACCAGCCACACTTTTTCCAAAGTAGGTTTAGACAAATACCAGCCACACTTTTTTCCCATGTTTACCCAGACACAACCAAATGTCTGCACACTTATTCATTTACTTTGGAAAGAGAAAGCACAGCCAAAATTTGTGAGGCAGCAAGAATATGTGCATACTGCTTACGCCAAATTCAAAAGTACTACTCTCGCTGATTGACAGATCAAGGGCTTCCCTACCATTCATCAGTAGTTATAACTACCTTGCTGAATTTTAATGTCATTCCACCTTTGTTAAAGTCATGCTCCTATTGAAGAATGATGGTTTGTATTCATGTAGGACCAAATGGAAGTACTGTACTTTGATTCTGAATATAGAAGAATACAAAAATAAGTGTATGAGGTCTATTGAAAACATCCAGTTTTTTCTGGATTACTGCTAGATGTGTCAGAATTCTCATGTAGAACACTGTGAGAAGTATGAATTCGTTAAAACTTGGTATGTCTAAAACTGGTTTCCAATCTCCAATAATCTTTGAGACTACAAAAAGGCAATTGTAAAGCATCAGTGTCAGAAAATACACCTCTTTCACCATTGCTGAATTAATAGAAAAAGAAACAGGAATTAATTACAGAGGGGGGCTTTAACAGAGGAAGTTTGTAGCCCACTAAAACATAAAAAAACATAGGTTCCAGTCTCAAAAAGCTTAAATACTGATGAAAAGATGTAGATTGGCTCCAATTGGCATTTGACTGAACAGGTTGATCATGAAATTTATACTGAATATTGTTTAAGTTTTAACAATTCACAATTCTTTTAAAACAAGACATTTATAAATAGAAAGTCAGAAGTCTAAAGAGGTTTATAACTCGTTATTAAGAGGTGACCCCATACTTAAATTCAATAAGGTTGAAATATTGGTGAGGGTCAGCTCCTAGCTTTTAGACCAAGTCATAGGAACAAAAACTAGTTGAAATATGGCAAGTACAGCCAGCCCTTGACCTTCATGGGGGTTAGGTAACAGAGGCCACAGCTATGATTAAAAAAATATAATATTGGAGCCCTTGTGTTAGTGAACTCATAATCCTCCTAACTAACTAACCACTGCCTACGTACAGTTGAATAGCACCCTCAATAATGCAATACATTGTTTCCATGTCCACTAACTATGCTGTAAGTTATATTACAGTAATTGTATAGTAAAGTATTGTACAAACTCCTTAATGAACCTATAAATCATTTGTATCATTCAATAATTTAATTCTAAATTTAATTCTACTAGCTTCACAACCACAAATTCTAAAAATTTAACTACTTAATATTAGTATTTTGTTTATTATTATTATATATAATTTAGATATGTTTAATTACTACTTTGATATAGTTTTCATCTATCTTCCCATTACATTAAATTTATCTTTTTAATTTTTGTTCCTTTTTTTCATTATTTCTATCTAATTATTTCCCTTTTAATATAATTTCATTCCTTCTCGTATAATAAATCACAAGCACTCAGCCTTTCAATTGTAGTTTAAGAAGCGAGACTCCCAACCTCTGGCTTGGAGTTTGGGAAATTCATTTAGTTCCATTTTTGGCCAGGAGAATGTTAATATTTCATGTTCCAAATAGTATATCTAAAGGAAAAGATATTTTTTTTAATGATTAAAAAGTCCCTTTTATATTCACACAAGTACGTCTGGTCCCGTTGGCAATAATTTTTTGATCTGGGTGCCACTTTATTTGCTTTTTATTCAAGAATTCTAGGGAAAGCTACTGTATTTACTTAGGTATTTCATATAACTCAGCCATTTTTTAAGATTTTCTGAGGAATAGATTACCCATTTTCTTATAAACTATATGGTATTCCTAAATATATATTTTCTGCATGTTTCTCAAGTAGAGTATGTTCTTTTCATCTTTGTCTGCTCGTTTACATATTTACAATTCTAAATGAAATAATTATGCTGAAAGATGTGTAAAGTGTCAGAGACGATGACTAAATAGGCCAAAAGTACAAAATTTCACCAGAAAATATAAAAAAAAATATATTAAGCTATCTAGTCTTGCTCATGAGTGAGTATTTGGTATATGTAGCATGTATATGTATGAGAGCAATATATTTAGATTTGGGGTAAAGGACTTACCACTGGTAATTAAATAACACAGAAATATGATTATGTTCCTATAATCCCTAGTAATAAGGAAAATTACTGAGAACAGCCCATTCTTATACATGCTAGTTTATTTAATAAAACTACAAAAACTTTGAATCCAAATTTCCCAAAATAAGAAATTTTCCGAGAAATATTACTTCTAAGTTCTTTTTAAATTGACTGATCTTTGTCATTCAAACATAAAAAAAATAGAGAATCTTAAAGCCTATATTCTGTGCATTCTATTTTAGCAAATATGCTAAACTTCTATATGATAAATAGTGATCTTTCAAAATAACATACAGTGCAGTAGAGGGGCTTGAGTGTCTCAATGATGGGCTGGGCAATGGCGGTGGGGTAGTTTATCCACCCTGGCAGGCTCAACCATACAGCTAAGGCCAGTTCTGAGAGACCAGACCAACACCGGACCCCTATAGGCCTTCTCCTTTATTCAAGATAGGCAAAGGCTAGGAGAAGGAAAACTCCAAAATCAAACCAAACAAGACCCCAACGGCGAAGCTTCCCAGCGCCGGCGGAAGAGGGCAATGCCTGTCGGGCAGGCAACAAGGCGGGCCTTGACATAACAAGAACCCGGCAGCCCGATGCAACCAACATCGGAGAAGCCGCCTGTCTCATATGTCTTGAGCTGCGGTGAAAACGGTGTGGGCCAAGTGTGTGTGCGTGGCCGTTGTAAAGCCACGACCACCCAAAACAATATACCCAGCTACTGGCATTCTGTCGTTTCCTCTACCCTTCTTCTGATAGGAGGCTGATGGCTAACGACAGAACCCAATACTCGGACACGAGTGGGCGCCGACGACGACGACAGTATAAGACAACCCTTAAATCCTAAACTTCGCCCCTGAAAATGGGGGGGGGGGTGATCTTATGCAACTGATCTGGAAATCACACTTCAAATTCCCGGTGATGTTTAATGGTAGGGTAGCCTCTATCTGAGTATGATAATTGATAATAAAGATTCCAAACATTATTTACTTTGCTTACTATTATTGGCATATGTCTGTGATAAATAGCCCATTTGAAGAAAAATTCCATATCATTCTCAGCAACCTTTATCTTTCTCTAACCTTTTAATAATTTCTATGGTTCTGTAGTGCTAACGACGGTAGTAATAATATTTAGGTAGCATAATATTCAACTAACTTAGAACTCAATGTATTGGAAACAATGCACAATTATTATTTGTAGCAGTTTGGAGCAATCATACATGCGTAAATAAAAAAAAATGATCATACTGTCACTAGTGGTAGTTTGTTATTGTTGACTGGTTTTCCTGCTATGTGATGTGTGAAGGAATTTATAAGAATATAGTAAGTAAAATATATGTAATAACATCATATTTACAAAAAGCTATTAGTATCATTAGCTATCATTAGGATGTGTAAATGTGTTTGTTTGTTGTGAACAGCAATGAAATGTAAACAAAACAATGATTTCCATTTAAGGTAGCATGTTTAGGAAAAACATGATATAAAATCTTCTTCCTTTAATTCATTTTAAATTTCTAAAACACAAATGATTTTACAATTCACATTAAAATTTGCACTAATTTTTGACTTAGTCTTATCTAAAGGTTGTCTTACATGCATAAATATATGGTACCCTATATATACATAGATGAAATATATATGAAAAAAATAAAAACTAAGACAATTTTCAATGTACGACTTTTAGTATGTAAAGTATTTTTCAAATGGTTTTGAAATTTAAAAAAAAAAATTGGTTAAAAAATAAATATATAGACAGTTTGAGGTAACCCCAATATAACTACAGTATAATAATATGGCCAAGTCTCGCTCCTTCAATAACTGGAATGGAAAGGCAAGACTGTTTCCACGCTTAATACAACATATAAGGATATAACTTTTCTTCTTCCATTTTCCCCTCTTTTCAAATTTCTTTAAATTTCTATTATTCAAACATTTTCATTGCAACCCCCTTTTCTATCCCAAGGCCATTTCGAGCTCTCCTTCGGAAGAAGAGTCACCAGCAGCTGCCCAACTCCCTATTCACACAAGCATGGTAAGGGTGCCTCCATTTTCAGCTAGGAACAGCTACCAATTAAGAGCACAAAGCATGCCCATAACTTTTCCAAGACTCAATCTCCAAAATTTTTCCGAAAAGTACGAAACAGAACTTCATAAAGACGCGAAGACTCACAAACACGCCACAGAGCACACTCATTCCTTCATAAATGAGTTCTCTGATAGGTTGACCTAACCTCTAGTGTGTGTACTATGGCATGCCATCACCAAAGAGCACATCCAACTTTTGGAAGAAGAATACTCATGTGAAGTTGATCCACCTGTTTGCGAGCACCTCAGAGCACACTTACACCTCTGAATAAGAACTACTTCTTGAGGTGGATCCTCACCCTCGAGCTGGCACTAAAACTCATGTACAATCCCCAGAAACTAATTACCCCTTTGAAGAAGAGCTACCTCTTGATGTGGACCCTCAGCACAAAGCATGTTCACTATCTAAAGAATAAATATATCTGAGGGTTGATACTAAATATTGAGCATGTACTAGGGCATGCATGCAGACCT
>NC_090725.1:145023996-145053996 GCF_036898095.1 Palaemon carinicauda
TGTCAAAGGACTTGAGGGTATACTTCCCTAAATAAAAGGATGTGAAGGTTGTTAGGTACTTGCAAACTCCTATCTTCATCAACTGTCCAATTGCCAGATTCTTTTGGAGGGCTAAAGATAAACAAATACCCCTGACCTCATGAGTTCTAGCTCGAGCTGTTTCCTTGACCACCTCATTGGCCGAGGCATATACTCTTTTGATTGTCTCACAAAGTCAGAGAGAGACTATGCTCTTCAGCACCTCTTTTTTGGCTCTGCCATTTTGAGATTCCTCTTCTGAAGGCAGTGCAAAGCCCTCAATGGATTCAAACACATCTCCTCTCGATTACCACCCGACGCTTCACTTTTCAATGGGATGGCAAAGATCTCGAACCTGGGGTTATGTGCTAACCAGTTCTGAGTTTTGGATACAAATTCAGGTACAAAACTAAAGGAAGCCTCCTTCCAAGTCTTAGCATGGGGTACTGCAAAAGATTCAGCGCAACTCGCCTAACCTCTTAGCTAATACTAAGGCTAGCAATAAGATAGTTTTAAAAGTTTGATCTCCGACTAGTGATCTTTTCAAAGGATCATATGGGGCATGAGTAAGAGACTTGAAAACAAGTCCTGTCCCACTCCGTAGGCCTGAGATCATTAGGTGGGCAAGACTACTCGAAGCTCCTCACAAGCATAGATGATTCACATGAGGAGGCAAGGTCTATGCTCTTCAGTTAAAAGACAAGAATCAAGGCGGAGCAATAGACTTTCACATATATGGATGAGAGGAGTTTCGCTTGGTGAAGATTGACAAGGAAGTCTGCAAGTATGCAATCTGCGTTACAGATGCTCCAACCGGATACGTACCTCTTCTATGACCTCCAAAGAGGAGAGGGGATGAGAAGACTTTGCAATCACAGAGCTGGAAATACTGTCTTTCACAGACTTGGTTCTGCTAACTCTCTGAGCTTGTTACTGCAATTGCCTGATAGAAAGACTCTTGATGTTGCCAATTCCCCCTACAAAAAAAGAGAAAGCTATCTCGGTCCTGTAGAAACTGCCTCCCAGAAAAGGCCAGGATCAACCAGTCACTGAAATACATCAAAAGAGGAATCCTGTACATGTGGGGATAAGCTTTCAAAATTGATTGATTATTAAATATCATCTGTCATCATAATAGCGATGGTTACTAATGCCAACACATTTAGTTAACAATTATGTATTCCTTATTTAAACAATGCTTAAATCTTATTAAATAAGTTAGTTTCCACAAGAAACTTAAAAAGGCAATCCACATTGCACATAAGAGTTAATGGCACCAAGCAATCTTCACAGTATGGCTGATGTTCTTCACTCATCAAAAAGCTGAGCATCAATCTGGTGTGATGAATTTTCATTTGATGTAACACTATTTCTCTTGATCTTTGGATGTCAAAATGTGTCCATGGGCACGATGGCTTAACAATTTCACTCATTTTCTGATTTCCTGACTCCCAATTAAAGTTTCAAGTGTCTCCAAGTATAGACTGAATTATGGGGTACATATCCTTTGCAAGTACCATAAAGTTATTTCTTATACGACTATGAACTGCCTCCTTTGCCAGTGTTTTTGCTCATTTCCCTTGATATCGACATGAGCAGGAACTCAACAAAATTCAATATTCTTACCTCTATTTCCTATTAGATAAAGCCATTCTAGAATCTCTATTATTATTGTATGTAACAAATGAAAGTGGTTCCATGCCATCAATACACTCAAGGAGTCCAAAAATAAGTAATCTTTATCAGGTAAGCAGAAAACTTCCTTGACTGCCATTAAAATAGCCTAACACCCAGCTATAAAAATGGAAACTGAATCAGATAATCTAACAGCTAGTAAAATTTGGAAGACATGTCCCAAATCTAACACCAGTGCTGGACTTGGACCCATCAGTAAAAGCTACAACAGAGTCCTTATGGCATTCTATGTGCTCCAGGAAAGTGACTCTTCTTATCTCTTTGGATGTTTCTCGTTTTGAATCCGCTATACATTTACAGAATTCTACCGAGAGTACATTCCATGGAGGTACTTTAAAGTACTCTACAAGTAAAATTTTACATTTGAGGATCTCAATTTTCTCGCAGGTTCTTAAAGCTCTATACCCTAGAGGTTTTGGGCATCTAGGGCAGTTATCATACAGAGTAATAAATTTTACATTAAAAACAGTTTCATATGTGAGTGACTTTGGCAGCTTTTGAAGTCTAAATCAACATCGGTCAAAAAGCCTTTCACAAGCATTTACCAAAAGACTAGTTATAGGTGATAACTTTAAATCTTCACTGGCTAATCCTATTCCAACGTTGCATACAGAGTCTAATAGTGCCAGTGCTACTTTTGTTGCTAAGGAATATATTTCACAGCCGTATGCAACTTTAAAGGCAATTAATGTTTTGTAAAAATTTAGAAGGTGCTTTCGATCAGCTCCCCAAGAACTATGGGATAAAACTCTAAACAAATTAAGACTGAATAAATTTCATTTCATTATTGCAAGAAATTCTTTTCTAATATATGTATAAGTTAAGGTCAGGATGAACACCCCTTATACGACAAGAATGAATTGCCACAGTTTTCAAGGATGAAAACTTAAATCCTTGTTTGGCAGCCCATTCTGATATTTCATTAATAGTTAGCTGAAATCTTTCTTTTGGCAACAGCTACTAGTGATGCAGCAAATGAGATTGAGGTGTCATCAACAAAAAAGATGTATCGTATGCCTCCTCCAAGTCAAAGAAAATGGATATGAGATGCTTTTTGCTAGAAAAAGCTTCACAAATTGATGCCTCTAATCATAAAATATAAATTTACAAATACAAGATATTAATGCAATTGGCCATCTTTACCATGTTTTAAAAAAGCTAAAATTATCGAAATATTCTAAATATTTGGGAATAAACTTCTTCCCAATTCTATTGATGATACCGAGCAGAAATTATTTATTTCCTATGAGTAAATGTTTGATTACTGAATGTGATATTATCAATTCCAGAAGCCAAATTACTACATGCACATAAGGCTGACAAAAGTTCTTTCATGATAAAAGACAAATATGGTTCCATTCTTACAGTTCCAAAGTCGTGAGGGTGATTTTGTAAGCATTGTTGATAATACAAAGATGAAGGATTCTTTAAAGATTTTTTATAAATGATCTGCAAATGCTTCACTTATATCACCTGGATTTTGTAAAATTTGACCACTGCATTCAATTACAGGTACAGTAATACCTCGACATAAGAGTATACCAAAATACGAAAAATTTGAGATACGAGGAAAGTTTCAAGCAAATCTTTTCCCCGAGATAAGAGACAAATTTGAGATACGAAGATACGAGACGGTTCCCTATGCGGCCGAGTGTGCGAGAGGCTGCTCACGAGGACAGCATCAGTCGCTCTTTCCCGTCGGATATCCGTCGCGTAAAGCTATCTCCGAGCATTGGCCGTTGTGTTTGCCTTTTTTACTTGTTTTTTGCATTAATCAGTACAGAATTATGTGAATAAGCAATGGGTCCAAAGCAAGCAAGTGCAAACAAGGGTAGTGAAAAGAAAAAGAGTATGATGACAATTGAGATAAAGCATGAAATAATAAAAAAACATGAGAGTGGTGTAAGAGTGACTGAGCTGGCTCGCCAATATGAGAGGAGTACATCCACAATATGTACCATCCTCAAGCAGAAGGATGCTATAAAGAGCACCAAGTCTTCCAGAGGACTAACCATCCTTTCCAAGCTGCGCAGTGAATTCATGACGAGATGGAGAGGCTTCTTTTAATATGGATAAAGGAGAAACAGTTGGCGGGAGATAGCGTGACTGAGACTATCATCTCTGAAAAGGCCAGCGGAATCTACGATGACTTGAAAGGAAAGCAAGCAGCTGAGCGAGGGGAGACTTCGACGCCAGCGGAAACCTTCAAAGCCAGTCGTGGCTGATTGGATAATTTCAAAAATTGGACTGGGATACACTCGGTTGTGAGGGATGGGGAAGCAGCTGGTTCCATCTCGAAAGCCGCGGCGGACTACGTCAAAACCTTTGTCTCAGTTATCGAAGAACAAGGATAAGGATACATCCCCCAAAGAGTGTTCAACTGCAATGAAACTGGCCTTTTCTGGAAGAAGATGCCCAGGAGGACATTCATCACGGCAGAGGAGAAGAGACTACCGGGCCATAAACCCATGAAGGACCGGTTAACTCTAGCCATGTGTGCCAATGCCAGCGGTGACTGTAAGGTCAAGCCACTGCTGGTGTACCACTCAGAAAACCCACGTGCTTTCAAGAGCCAAATGATCTGGAAAGAAAAACTTCAAGTGATGTGGTGTGCTAATGCTAAGGCAAGGGTTACGTGGCATTTCTTCACAGAATGGGTAAATCTGTGCTTTGGTCTGGCAGTCAAAAAATATTTGCCGAGAAAAGCCTGCCAATGAAATGTCTCCTGGTCCTCGACAATGGCCCTGGTCACCCTCCTGGTCTCGAAGAGGACATTCTTGATGAGTACAGGTTCATCAAGGTCCTTTATCTCCCGCCCAACACCACGCCACTCCTCCAGCCCATGGATCAACAAGTAATATCCAACTTTAAAAAACTGTACACGAAGCATTTGTTCAAGAAATTCTTCGATGTCACAGACAACACCAGTCTTACCCTTCGTGAATTTTGGAAGGAATATTTCAATATCGTCCATTGCTTAAAATTAATTGATGATGCATGGCAGGGTGTCACACGAAGAACTCTTAATTCAGCATGGAAGAAATTGTGGCCAGCTTCCGTCGCTGAGAAGGACTTTGAAGGGTTCGATACGCCAGACTCTGATGAACCTGAACCTATTGTGGTGGATGAAATTGTGTCTCTTGGAAAGTCCATGGGACTGGAGGTACAGTAGATGAGGCAGACGTGAACGACCTTGTTGAGGAGCATCAGGAAGAGCTCACGACACAGTAATTGATCAAGCTCCAGGAGATGCAACATTCGGAGGTGTTGCAGGAGCTCAGTAGTGAGGAGGTGGTGGAAGAGGAGGACCACCTTTCTACGAAGGAAATCAGAGACATGTTAGCGAAGTGGCAGGAGTTTTCTGATTTTATGGAAAAGAGGCACCCGGACAAGTTGGCGAGTGGTCGTGCGTTAGCCTTTTGTGACGACACTTGTGTACGTCATTTTCATGACATTTTGAAGGGGAGACAAAAGCAAACATCCCTAGATAGGTTTCTTTTAAAAAGGCCGGCAAGAAGTGAAGGTGAAAGCAAGTCAAAAAGCAAGGCAAAAAGAGCCAAGCTGGAAGAAGTAAAAAAAAAATGAAAATTAAAACAAAATTAGAATTAAGTTTAGTGTAACGTAAGATTAACATTTATTTTTAAGTGAGTGTACAGTATGCTAATTTCATTTAAGTTGAATTTAAAGTTTAAGTTATGTTACGTAGTATTACAAAAGTGTAGCGTACAGAATGTGTTGCCGTCAAGTCTCTCTCCTCCCCTTTCTCTCTCCTTCCTCCTCCGCACACACCGCTGTTAGCCGCTACTGTCTGTCTCGAAGGTAAGAACTCCATAATAATGTCACATTTTATAGATCATAACCAGTACATAGGTACAGTGAGCCCTCGCTACTTCGCGGTTCGACCATCGCGGATTTACCACTTCGCGGATTTTTTTCATAACCCATATATATAAACATATCGCGGATTTACCACTTCGCGGATTTTTTTCATAACCCATATATATAAACATATCGCGGATTTTCCGGAAATTTCGAAAATACAGTACCGCGATATATGAAAACCCCAAATACGATATTTCGTTGCCTGTAATTCCATTAATACTGTAATTAGTAAAATCTGCTCTTACTGATGGTTCATTGCATTACATATGACATATAATTCAGTACAGAAAGAAATAAAACACGAAAAGAGAATGTGATCATACGATAATTCAGTATACAGTACGTAGTAAAATTAAATCGAACATGAAACGCAAATCAGATGCAGTCATACAGTATTAGAATGGTGTAAGGCTGCTGATGGCTACTACTGTACTACAAATGTAATGGATGTGCATCTTTTCCATGAATCTTTTGTATGTATACGTACGTAGTACTGCATCCAATAATATTCTTTGTTGCAAAAATCACATCTCGAATAAGCATACATATCCTACAACAAAACAAGCGTAAAATAGCGTACGTAAAGCTATACTGTATACGTAGGGTACCTTGTATTTGAATTGGTAACTACTACGTAGCATATAAGACGGATTGTGATTGGTTCAAGCGCTGATAGATGACGAATCAGAACCCAAGTTTTGTAATCTAGCCTGTGATTGGTGTTTTGACTGCTTCTCCAACCTCCAGCATCTTTACGCGGCCACTTCATTTGCCGCTCTCTCGCCGTGTAGATGCTGCTACGTTATTGTGAACTTTAATCTGTGCTGTGCATGACTGTTTTAAGTTGAACTTTTTGTTGAACTTTCTGTTTAACCCCTACTGTACAATGGCTCCCAAGCATTCTGCTTCTGCTAAGGCTGGTAGTGAGCCTAAACGCCACCAAAAGATGATGACGATTGCTGAGAAGGTGACGCTTCTCGATATGTTAAAAGAAGGCAGAAGTTACACAGCCGCAGCCCACCATTTTGGAGTTAACGAATCCACCATTCGCTACATCAAGAAGGACGAGGCGAACATTAGAAAGACAGCTACCATCACCTTTAGCAGATCAGCGAAGCGAGTCGTTACCACACGTAATAAAACGATCGTACGCATGGAAGGTGCTTTAGCAGTCTGGATTGCCGACTGCCGGAAGAAGAACATAGCCTTGGATACGAACACCATCCGAACCAAGGCTTTGAGCTTGTATGAGAATTTTGCGGCAAAAGAACCTCAAGACGACGATGGCGACCAGGCTGAAGAAGATGATGTAGATGAACTTCAACCAGGGACATCCACTGATTCCCAGCCTCAGAAACAATGTTTTTCCGCCAGCAAAGGATGGTTCGCGAAGTTTCAGAAACGCTTCGCCCTGAAAAGCGTTTCCCTGCATGGCGAGGCTGCTTCCGCTGCTGAAACTTATGCGAACATTATCGCTGAAGGTGGATACAAGCCGGAACAAGTCTTTAATATGGATGAGACTGGCTTGTTTTGGAAGAGAATGCCGTCGCAAACTTTCCTGTTCAAAGAAGAAGCCAAAGCCTCTGGCTTTAAAGCGTTCAAAGATCGCGTAACCCTCGTGATACGTGGCAATGCTGCTGGATTTTTGCTAAAGCTGGGGCTTATTTACAAGTCGAAAAATAAAAATAAGAATCTCCTTCCCGTGTACTGGATGCATTATCAAAAAGCATGGATTACGAAGATGCTGACCTCCAACTGGTTCCACCAGTGTTTTATCCCGCAAGTCAGCAAATATCTCGTAGAGAAGGGCTTGCCATTTAATATCCTTCTCCTTATGGATAACGCTGGTGGACACGCAACCGACCTGTCGCATGAGGGCATTCAGGTTGAATTCCTGCCACCCAACACCACGTCATTAATTCAACCGATGGACCAAGGGATTATCAGGGCGTTCAAGGCCCTCTAAACGAAGAATACCTTGGCGGACCTCGTTGCGTGTGTGGATGCTGCCCTAGAAGATGAAGATGAAAATTTCAATTTGAAGGCGTACTGGCGGAAGTACACAATAGCCACGTGCCTGCAGAACATTCAGAAGGCACTGCAAGAAATGAAACCTGCAACCGTTAATGCGAGCTGGAAGAAGTTGTAGCCCCAGATTGTTTACGACGACGAGGGATTTACGCCGTCTGAAATTCAACACTCTGCAATACGCAAATCTGTGCAGTTGGCTACGATAATTGGAGGTGACGGGTTTGGCGACATGACGACTGAAGACGTCGACGAGTTGTTGGACTGCCATTCCCTGCCGCTAACTGACGCAGACCTAGAAGACCTGACGAAATCGGCCAGTGAAGAAGACAGTGAAACGCAGGAAGAGACCCAAGAAAATGTCGAAGAAACGGGCTTAACATTAGAACGGCTTGCCAAGTTCTGCAACCATGCGAAGGAGTTGAAAGAAATGTCGCAAGAGTGGGACGAGGATATGGTTCGGTCTATGCAATTCTGCAACAAGATCGATGACGACATGACTCCCTACAGGATGCTCTTCGAGCGAAAAAAGAAACAGCGGCAGCAACTTCCGATCACAATGTTCTTCCAGCCTCGCAAAAAAGAGCCAGTTCCTCCTGCTACTACGCCTTCGGAAGAAATTGAAGAAGTGTCCCAGGAAGAAGTTGAAGAGGTGTCCCAGGAAAAGACACCTCCGTCTGAAGAGACGTAAAATACTATCATTGGCTGCACAGTAGAAGACATCATCAGCTTCATCATCATCATTTCTACTGTGCAGCAAATTCATCGCCATCATCATTCAAGTTTTTCTTCAACTTCTTTCGTGGTGAGTACAGTAACAATCTTTATTTTTTACTTTAATATTCTAACATTTTAATATTTGTGCCTGTTTTAGTTTAGTATGCATTAAGTTAAAGGGAAGGTTTTAAAAGTCTGAATATACATGTTATAACCTATCATATTTTTTTGTTTAAAATTTACAATTACTGTACATACGTAAAACAACACACACACACACACACACACACACACACACTCTCTCTCTCTCTCTCTCTCTCTCTCTCTCTCTCTCTCTCTCTCTCTCTCTCTCTCTCTCTCTCTCTCTCTCTCTCTCTCGTAAATTGTTTTCCTGCTTTGCTACGTATGTACTGTATGATTTTATATAGATACGGTAAATAATATTTGTAATAACATATTTTCTAAAAGCTTTTACTGTAATATCATTATCTATCACTTTCATCATGTGCGTTAAATGCCTTCGTTTGTTTACTGAGCATGGTTGTTTACTGAGCGTACTTTATGACGCCGTCGTTTCAGGCGGCGTCATAAAGAAAAACATTTCATTTGGAAGTCCTAAGAAAAATTAAGTAAAACATTGGTAATAACAAAATCAACATACTGTACTGAATAATCAATATAATAGATGCAAAAACTAACCTATACACAGATGTGTAAATGCGTTTGTTTCTTTATTCTGATCAGAGATAAACATAAACAAAACATTGGTTGCCATTTTTTATCGTGCTTTTTGGCGTGTTTAGGAAACGCACGATATAAAATCGCCTTTAATATTTGTGCCTGTTTTAGTTTAGGGTACTGTAGTACATGCATTAAGTGTTCTGTACATTAAAGGGTAGTTTGTTAACAGTACTACGTACAAGGGAAGGTTTTAAAAGTCTGAATATACATGTTAAATAAATACGTAAATATGGTGTCACTACTTCGAGGATTTTCATTTATCGCGGTCGGGTCTGGAACCTATCTACCACGATAAACGAGGGCTCACTGTATTTGTTATTTTGTGAGCGTAGGTTGTGAATTAGAACAATTAAAAACATGTTTTTCTATTGTAATATAATGTATTTATGTGTTTTTTCAGCGGGTGGGAACGGATTAATTTTTTTTTTTATTTTATATGGGAAAAACTGATCCGAGATATGAGCGAATTGACATACGAGCTCAGGTCCCCGGAACGCATTAAGCTCGTATGTCAAGGTATTACTGTAATGGTAATGAAATGAGTTTTTCGCTGATCTTTTTTTCATTTTTGTCCAGCCTTCCTTTAAGTTATGTTTTTTTTAATTAATTTTGGATATAAAATTTATCCAAGACTTGAACTTAAACTCGTTAGATTTGGTATGAAAACTTAGCTCTTGCTTTCTTATAACAAACTAAATATTACCTACGGTACAAGGCTGACACCGATATTGGGAAAATGCAGCTCTCAGCTTTACGAGAATTCGACACTGAATATACCATCAAGACTGGTTTACAGGCTTCAGATCCTAATCCATATATCGGGTTACCATAATCTATTCTTGATAATACTAATGCTATATAGATCATCAGTAAAGTTGATCTCTTTGCACTCCATATAGTATTAGAAAACTTTTTCCTTAAGCTTAGATCATTATTACATTTAGATTTGATGTAAGACGTGATTTCTAATCGAGGCGAGTATCGAATATTAATTCCAAAATATTACCCGATCTTGGAATCAGATTCGAGTGTCACCCAGTGTGAGGCTTAGTTCTTGGGTTTGCTCCCATCTGCTGCAGAGTCTAAAACCAACAGAAGCAGTCCAAACTTCTATTCTGCATATGAAGTGATTTAGAATTAATTGTGGGTGACAGATTTTTTGATTAGTATACAGTATTGCACAGTGGTCCACTTCAAGGCTCCATTGCACTCACGGTGGCATTTGAGCTACTATGTCATTAATTATCTGTGCATGAGTGTCCAACTTGAAACACTATCCTGGGGCACATCGCAGTCAAGGTTATAAGATTCATAATAAATATCAACTATATGAGTTGGCAATGTGCTTCCACCAATAAAATTTCTAATAAAAATAGGAAAGTGTCCACAAATACCATTATGATGTAAGGATTTCAGTATTGAACGCCTCCATGTGGTATCGTATGCCTTCTGGGTGGCAAAAAAAAAAAAAATGGCAACTGTCATTTTCTTTCGTTTAAAACATCTATGTATATAATTTTACAAGTATGACAGAGTCCAAGGTAGATCACTCTGATTGTGTGAGCCAAACTGCGAAGTTGATAAAATTTTATGATGAAAAACAACAATTCAAGTCTATAATTTGCCATTTTTTTCAGTAATTTGCAAACAAAACAGATCACTGAAATTGGTCTGTAATTATTTAGATTACTGGGATCATTTCCTGGCTTGGATATTGATATTACTATTGACTGTTTCCATGCCTTTGAAAATAGATGTTTGGTCCAAAGATGATTATATAATCTTGATAGATAGGCCTTTGCCAAAGGAGCTAAATTTTTTATCATATTATCTTTATATTATCTTTACTAGGGGCTGTTGAACTACAATTTGATAATGTAAATTTAAGCTCCTGTTCAGTAAATCTTTATATTATAATTGATATCTTCCACAGTATCAAAATTTAATATACAGTAATTGCTTTTTCTTCTTTTGATGAATTGGAAGTGGACATCCAGATTATCAATACTGCTTATGCTTTCAGTATTTCACCCATTAATATTTGAAATTGCCTGTGTATCATAAACTAGTGACACATTATGCATTAATACATCTCTTGCAGGTCTGCAATAGGAACAATTAATTTTTCTAAATTTCTGCTACGCCTGAATTGAAGTATTTACTGATATACTACATGCATATTTTTGTTACGATATTATCCTTACTTTTATTGCTTCTTTTCTAAATTTAGCAAAAGTCTTATCATAGTATAGTTTCAATCCATTAAATACTTTATTAATTGTATTTCCTAATAATAGGAAAACAAGTACTCAATTTTTTAAAACCTTTATTCAAAGTTTCTAGTTTTCTTCCAATTGCATGATTTTCTTTCAATAATAGGGTTAGTGTATCAGACCGCTAATGCATTATGAGTTTCATTGATTGAGTATTAGTCAGAGGCATAATCATGGTCTTATGAATAATCAAAGGGAGGCACTTGATCCGTATAAAACTTTAAATTACTCCAGTCAGCTATATATGTATTATAATGTTAAATAGGAGGACTTAGTGTATATCCTAACTTGGTTATTAGCATAGGGAAATGGTCACTGCTATAAATACTGTTGGAACAAAGAGCTGAGTCAATTAGGAGTATGTTCCATGAGATTTTGAATAGTAAAAAATGTAATGTCCCTCGCTTCAAATACAGAGGTTATAATAACTCACTGAAAGACCTAAGGAAACCAAAGACTTCTATAGGTCAAACTTGCAGCCAACAGTCTGCACTGTCACAGACGAAGAACCCGCCTCTGAAAAGGTGCACCAAATACTGGGGGTCCCCCACACCCCACCAAAACTTGAAAAGCCTGCCAAAGCACAGGGATGTTGGCAACAGTCGCAGCCCCAGCGGAGATCGAAGTAGCCAAAGGCTTCTTCGCGAGTCTTCTTGGGAGTTACCAAGACAGACCCCGGTGAAGGCTTGGCTTGCCTATTTCTATTCAAGGCGTATTATTTTTTTTATTATTATTATTATTATTATTACTAGCTAAGCTACAACCCTAGCTGGAAAAGCAAGATACTATAAGCCCAAGAGCGCCAACAGGGAAAATAGCCTAGTGAGGATAGGAAATAAGGAAATAAATAAAAGATATAAGTAATGAACAATTACAATAATATTTTTAAAAAACATTAACGGCATTAAAATTAAAAATTTTAAATAATTTTTATTTTTCCTAACATACTTACCGAGAACTACTTTCTTATAGGAGATCACTGGTTATCTCTCTCTGCGACCAGAGTTTTGAATAGATACCACTCCCGCTCCGCGCTCTCAGTAGCTTTTACCCCCGGCATCCAGGAATGTGCCCCGAGGGTAGGATTAACGGTAGGTCGCCCGTTAGTCGGGTCACGTTCCTCATTAAGTTCTATTGCATTAGCATCATGCTAGTAAGGGAAGAAGGCACTCGGGGAAGGAAGGGAGGGCCATTACCCGAAAGTAGTTCTCGGTAAGTATGTTAGGAAAAATAAAAATTATTTAAAATTTTTGATTTGTTCCAACACGAATACTTACTTTCGAACTACTTTCTTATAGGAGACTTACACTTTAGGAGGCGGGAGTGCCAATCTGACCCACTGACCCGGTCGTGGAGGCCAACAGGCCTCAGTATAACGAGACCTACCAGAGAGCGGAAGCGAGGGTAACTATTCAAACAATTCACGTTAGTGTCTAGGAACTCACCTTTTGAAAACTTCTTTCGACGTTTCTTCTCGACGTGTAGTCGTGAAGAATGTGTGATTCCTGGGAACAGACGGTACTCCCCGAAGAAGCAAGTAAGCAACTGGGTTGGAGGTAGGAAAACCGCACTTGTGCCTACCGGTCGCTAGTCTTGAATGTGCCTGGGGTTTACCATTACACCGCTTGGAGGGCGGAGATGACTGTTCCAATGGAGTACCCGTCCAAGGATTTTCTTGAGTAGTCCTTGAGGTAGTGGGCAGTAAAGGTTGACTGGCTCGACCAAGTACCTGCTCGCAGGATTTGTCCTACTGCCATGTTTTTCTCAAAGGCTAAGGAGGTGCTCAGGCCCCTGATGTCATGAGGTCTGGGAGTGCCTGGCACTGCTATGCCAGCTTCCTTGTAGCATCTGGCGATCACCTGTCTCAACCAGAAGGAGATGGTGTTTTTGGAAACTTGTTTCTTATTAATACCCGTGGAAACGAAGAGGCTCTTGACATCCGGTCGGAGATGCGCTGTTCTTTCCAGGTATTTTCTAATTGTTCGCACTGGGCACAATTTTAAGTCTTCTGCATTACCTGTCTTAGGGATGGCAGGAATCGAGAAACCTTCAAACCTCGGGTCCCAGACTGCTGGGTTCTGAGTCTTGGCCACAAAAGAAGGTACGAACTTGAAGGATACTGCTTTCCACCCCTTTGAGTGAGAGACGTCGTATGACAAACCATGGATTTCTCCCACTCTCTTAGCGGACGCCAAGGCCAGCAAGAAGACGGCCTTGAGGGTGAGATCTTTGTCCATGATATCTTTCAAGGGCTCAAAGGGAGGACGACACAGCATCTTCCGGACCAAGGCTAAGTCCCACTGGGGCACTCTCCTCGCTTGAGGGGGGCAAGACTGCTCGAAGCTTTTGACAAGCATTGCTATGTGTCTCGAGGCCCCCAGGTCGATGCCCTTCAGGATGAAGACTTGGCCTAAGGCGGCCCAAACTCCTTTTATGGCTGGGATTGACATCCCTACTTTGTCCCTGAGGAACACCAGAAACTCTGCTATGTCTGGGACAGAGGCCTTAAGAGGTTTAATGTGCCTCTCAGCGCACCACTTTGTGAAGGAGGCCCATTTTGTCTGGTAGACCGCGGCTGACGACTTTCTCAGGTATAGAGACATTCTCTTAGCCGTGGAGGAAGAATATCCTTCTTTCTTCAGGAGCCGCTCTTTAGTCTTCAGGCGTGAAGACGTAGGGAGAGTGGGTTGTCGTGGAGCCTGAGAAAGTGAGGCTGGTGCAGAAGGTCTGACCTGGCGGACAGAGGCCATGGCGGTTGACTCGAAAGGTCTTTTAGATCCGCGAACCACTCTCTCTCTCCGGCCACCAGGGCGCTACCAAAGTCATCTTTAGGTTTCGGGCCGTCCTTACTCTGTTGAGCACTTGTCTTATCAACGTGAAAAGGGGGAAAGGCGTACACATCCAGATTGTCCCACTTGTGCTGAAAAGCGTCTTCTAAGGCTGCTTTCGGGTCTGGTACAGGGGAGCAATAGACTGGGAGTTGGGCGTTGAGGTTGTTGCAAAGAGGTCAATCACCGGGGAACCCCAGCGTTGAATGATGAGCTTGGCTACTTCTGGGAGAAGGGACCATTTTGTCCCTACTATCTGGCCCATTCTGCTGAGGCCGTCGGCCAGAACGTTTTTCTTCCCGGGAATGAACCTTGCTAACATCACCACTTGATTTTCTTCTGTTCAATCTAGAATCTCTATGGTGAGATCGCACAACTCCTTCGATTACAAGCACCCTGCTTCTTTATGTATGCCACTACCGTGGCGTTGTCGCACATCAACGCCACGGTGTTTCCCTTTAGCAGACTTGCGAATTGTAGGCACGCCTTCTGGACTGCTTCCAACTCCAGGACATTGATGTGGAGTTGCCTCTCCCCTTCTAACCAGGTCTCTCGTGCCGTTTCGTCGAGGAGAAGGGTTCCCCATCCCTGGTTGGAGGCGTCTGTGAACAGTAGTAACTCGGGAGGGCCGGTCCCGAAGGGCGTCCCCTTGAGTGAGTTCGACTGGCAATGCCACCATTCTAGGGAGGGTCTCGTGTTTGGAAGGACTGGGATTAGCACCTGCTGTGAATCCGTCTGGCACCAGAGGTTCTTGAGATTCCATTGGATGGATCTGAGCCTTACCCTCCCTTGGGGAACTAGGTTCTCCAATGAGACCAGGTGACCTATCAGCCTCTGCCAGTCTTTCGCCCTCCTGGGGTGTTCTGACAGGAACGGCTGACTAATGTGCCTGAGGTTTCTTATCTTGTCCTCCGAAGGGAAAACTTTTCCCCGAATGATGTCTAATGTCATCCCCAAGTAGTTCATTCTGGTGGATGGGGATAGATTTGACTCCTTCGGGTTGATTACGATCCCCAGATCCTTGCAAAACTGGAGGAGACTTCTCCCTTGTTCCTCCAAGAGGACCATTGAGGCGGAAAGAAGCCACCAGTCGTCCAGGTATCTGATAAGGCGAATGCCTCGTTCGTGAGCCCCCACTGAGACAGCCGTGAAGCCTCTCGTGAACACTTGGGGCGCTGTTGACAGACCAAAGCAAAGGGTCCTGAATTGCAGGATCTGGGAACCCCATTTCACCCGGAGGAACTTTCGACCCGAGGTGTGGACCGGAATCTGGAAGTATGCGTCCTTGGGGTCGATGGTCATCATATAATCTTTCTCCCTCAAGGACAGCAGGACTGACTTCGGAGTGTCCATTTTGAAGTCCGTCTTCTTGATGAACTTGTTGAGAGCTGACAGATCTATAACCGGTCTCCACCCCCCGGTCGCTTTCTCCACCAGGAACAGGCGACTGTAGAAACCTGGCCCTGGGAGAAGAACTTCTTCCATGGCACCCTTCTGTAGCATGGACGATACCTCCTCTTGAAGGGCGGTCCTCTTTAACGGGTCTTTGAGATCTAGCCATTCTGTCCGGTTGGCCGGAATAAGCGGGGGTGGTTCCGTTAGGAACGGAAGTCTGTAGCCCTCCTTTAGTACGGACACTGTCCAAGGTTCTGCTCCTTGAGCCTTCCATGCTTGCCAATGACGTCTGAGGCATCCTCCGACCCGAGGGTTGGGCGGGGATAGGGGGCCTCCCACTCTACCTTCTTCTAGAGGGGCGGCCTGATCTGCCTCTCCTAGAGGCGGAGTAACCAGGCCTGAAGGAGCTTGAGGGCGCTGGAGCTCCCCTGCGGAGGGGCTGAGGCGTTGCGGACCAGGAGGAAGAGGGGGGCCTCTCTCCTCGTAGTGCTGGTAGAGGCTTGGGGTGTTGCGGCACTATCCGAGACGGACCTCTTATAGGGCGGTCTCCTAGGGGTCGTAGGGCTGGGGACGTTAGCCTCCTTCTTTTTCAAGACCTTCTCCATTATGGCTTCTAGTTCCTTCAGAGGAAACAAAGACTCTCCCCACAGGGGAAGGCTGCGAATGGCTCGCGCCTACCTGTCTGGTACTTTCCGAGACACCTTCGCCAGAACAGTGTCTTGCTTCCAGAGCACCCAGTTAGCTGTTAGTGCGAGAGACTGATATGTCAAACACTTAAGGGTTTTACCCCCGGAGGTAATGAGGTCCCTCAGTAGGCCTTACTGGTCAGGGTCCTCGGGGTCGAAGGAGGCTTGTACACCTACCAAAGTGGAAGCCCACCAGTCCAGCCAAGAGGAGACGTTTACTAAGTCCCTCGACATTTTCTCCATCATGGAGGCTTCTGCTGGCGAGAAACAGACTGGGGCCGAAGAGGCTCTACCGTCTGAAACGCCTTGACTAAGGATGTCTACTGCTGACTCCACCTTGAGGGGCCTGGGCGTCGTCCCGCTGGTACATAGACTTTGCCTTGGGGTCTGAGGCCCTGGAGCAATTTTGAGGACCTCTGGGATTTGGGGGCCTCAGCATTGCTGGCCACTACCTTGCCAACATACTCCTGCTCTAGGACTAGATCTCGGGCTAGAGGAAGTGCTAGGGACGTCTTAGGGTGGGAGGGAGTCTGCATGATCCTCAAAAGGCTTGACTTCCAGGAAACTTCGTCCGTAGTCGCAGGTTCCGCTATTTTGTGGTGCCTTCTGAAAAGGCTAACCACTCTCCTATAGACGGAGTCCTCCGTCAGGGAACCCTCCCCTCCGTCAGCCGAGGTCTCGGCTTGGGGCCGGGGAGCTGGGTTACCGGGCACGCCGACTGGACGTCTAGCTCTTTGGGGCCAGGGGCGCCGTCCTGCCGAGGTACTGGATTTCATCTGCGGGGACGTCCGCACCAGGGGCCTGGGTTAATGCAGGCAACGCTGGTTCAGCGGGGACTCTCGTCCGCCCAAGGGCTCTGGGTGCCGAGGATGCGGTTCCCGTGGGCTGACCCGACAGCGGGAACCGTTCCTTCCGACCCGAAGGCCGCACCAGCTGGGCTGGTTCGGCCAGGCCGCCCGACAAGAAGCGCGTTTCCCCCCGCTGGGCGGGGTGAACCGGAGGCTTTGGGGACTTACGCTTACCTGTAGAGTCCTTCCTACGGCTTGATCTCGAGGAGCCGGGTCACCGGGCACTCCCCATCGGGCGCTTCGGTTCTGGAATACCAGGCACTCCCTTGCGGTGGTACCGGTCTTCCCCGGCGGGAGCTCCGCACCAGGTTCGGGGGTCAGAACCGGCATCGCCGTACCGTCGAGGACTACCGTTCGTGTATTCTCTCTGGGGGACGCGGACGCGGATCCCCGTGGGCTGACCCGACGGAGGGAACCGTTCCTTTAAGTCCAAGGGCCGAACCAGCTGTGCTGATTCGGCCAGGCTGCCCGTAAAGAAGCCCGGTTACACACGCTGGCGGGGTGAACCGGAAGCTTCGCGGCCTTACGCCTGCCTGAAGAGGCCTTCTCGCATTTCTCCCTGCGAGGGTTATATCTGCGTCTGGAGGATGGCCTTCGTGGTGAGAAAAACCCTGGGCTGCCGGTCCGGGGAACGCTGCAATACAGACCTGGGAGGCTCCTTCTCGGCGAGGCCCTCGGCTGCAGAAGAGACTGAAAAATACGCCAAAGAGACTGGAGAAGAATTAGGGACATTTTTCCCCCACATGGGGTCATCAGAGGAGACGTGGCCTGCTTGCACCAGGACTCCGTCTCCCCACACACTCTCGAAAGTAGCACTTACCTCGAACTACTTCTTAGGAGTTACCTTCTCCACAATAGACCAACCTCGTCTCCTACTCTGGGTAGGAGAGGGTGGTAGGGAAGCTCTGTCAGGCGAGACGCCCGGCGCCAGTCTTCTTAGGCGAACCCTTCGTCGCCTACTTCTTCTTGGTGCTATACCGCACCCACTCAAACACCTGGGGAAGAGCAATGGGCACTTCCCCGCAACTGACTTACCTCGTCCCCTACTCTGGGTAGGGGAAGATGGCTGTATAAGAAGCTCTATTGGACGAGGCATCGGGAAGTAAGTGGCGAGGAGAGGCTCGTCTTCCTATGAGCCTCTTGGATGTATTCTTCCTCTTGGTGCCGAAGTGCACTCACTGCACTACGTTCCAGGACTAGTAGTCCTGACACGTGGTAGTAGGGGAACGTAAGCTGCCCCTACAAGGGCTAACACCGAGGATAAGGGGAGGAAGAATGATTTATTATAAAATTGTTCCCTTCAGCTATTAATTCCTTGAAGGGAATCAAGGAATACTGCTCCATAACGCACACAACGCACGACGCAAGCACTTAAGGAAACGAATTAAACACAAGGTTGAAAAGTGAACGCACAGGAACACTTGGGAAAGCACACTGGAAAAAACGCAAGTTGCCACGCTGGGAACACGTGGGCCACACAAAGGATCGACAGAGATACGAGAGCGAGAGATGTTCACCTCTCTCGACCAGAGAACTTAATGAGGAACGTGACCCGACTAACGGGCGACCTACCGTTAATCCTACCCTCGGGGCACATTCCTGGATGCCGGGGGTAAAAGCTACTGAGAGCGCGGAGCGGGGGGGGGGGGCTATCTATTCAAAACTCTGGTCGCAGAGAGAGATAACCAGTGATCTCCTATAAGAAAGTAGTTCGAAGGTAAGTATTCGTGTTGGAACAAACAGAAACTTCATATATAAACTATAAAAAGACTTATGTCAGCCAGTTCAATGTAAAAACATTTGCAGCAAGTTTGAACTTTTGAAGTTCTACTGATTCAACTACCCGATTAGGAAGATCATTCCACAACTTGGTCACAGGTGGAATAAACTTCTAGAGTACTGTGAAGTATTGAGTCTCATGATAGAAAAGGCCTGACTATTAGAATTAACTACATGCCTAGTATTACGAACAGGATGGAACTGTACGGGAAGATCTGAATGTAAAGGATGGTCAGTATTATGAAAAAAATATCATGCAACATGCATAATGAAGTAATTGAATGTTGGTGTTAGAGATTAATATCTTGATAAGGAATAAGAAATCTAATAGACTGTAAGTTCCTATCCAACAAATTAAGATGAGAATCAGCAGCTGAAGACCAGACAGGAGAACAATACTCGAAATAAGGTAGAATGAAAGAATTAAAACACTTCTTCAGAATAGAATGATCACTGAAATTCTAAAAAGAATTTTTCAAGTCAATTTTTTGTGCAATTGAAGAAGACATAGACCTAATGTGTTTCTCAAAAGTAAATTTGTCGTCGAGAATCACACCAAATATTTTTATGAGTCAAACAAAGTTAAAGAAACATTATCAATGCTGAGATCTGGATATTGAAGAGCCACTGTCCTTGATCTACTGATAATCATACTTTGAGTTTTGTTAGGATTCAACTTCATGCCCCATAATTTGCACCAAGCACTCCTTTGAGTTTTGTTAGTATTCAACTTCATGCCCCATAATTTGCACCATGCACTAATTTTAGCTAGATATCCATTAAGGGATTCAGCAACTCCAGATCTACATTCAAGAGATGAAATTGATGCAAAGAGAGTATCATCATCTGCACATGCAACAAGCTTGTTTTCTATGCCAAACCACATGTCATGTGCATATAGTATGGAAAGTAATGGGCAAAGAACACTACCCTCAGAAACACCAGATATTACTGTACATTCCTATACTCACTATGCCTGACACTGCACAAGAGGCGGCCATGATCTGCATTCTGAGCATGGGAATGACAGTAACAGCTGCAGACAATCATGCCCCTACAAGAAGCACAGAGGGAGTAAGGATCTACAGCAGGTTTACTCATAAACTGGTTGCAGTAGCCATCCTTCCCCCTATTATGAACATCTTGCTTAACGTTCATCATAATTCATCAAACAACACATTCATTTCTTGTAATAGAAAAAGAAAAAGTTATCTAAGGAACTGACAGTACATGCTTACTCATCAGCGGCCAAATCAAAAGTGAGCTATTTCGGCAAGGAGAGGGGGCAAGGCTTTTCACCCGCCCCCTTCACCATCTGGTTAACCACTTATTAACAAGCTTTAATGACTGTCTCCTGCTTGCAGTGAATAAGTCTCCCTAATCAAAGGACAAAGGCTTATATGGCGCGTAGAAACACACAATCTTTGCCTCAAAAGGCAATGTATACTTTATACATGCCAAAATTAGACCAATATATACAAATACAAAGCTCAATACACACCAAACAATCTTACTTCAGAAGACATACCTTGAATATATAGTTAAATACTAAACAGAACCACATTGCCCTCAAAAGCCTGATAAAATGTGTAAAAGAATTTTCTATACAAACTAACACCACACAATTAACTGTCAAAAGTAAGAGTGTGGATTTCATGCATGGTGGCATTCATACTACATACAAGTGATATGTAGGTTGGCCTAGGAAACAAGCTTGTTGCATATGTAAATAATGTTACTGTATTTGCCTTAATTCCATCTTCTGAATGTACATTTGGGGTTACTGAATACCTTAACAAATATCTAGCTAAAATTGGTGCATGATGCAAATTTTAGGCCATGAAGATGAACCCTAACAAAACTAAAGTATGACTGTAAGTAGGTCGAGGACAGGGGCTCCTCAACATCCAGATCTCTGTATTGATAATGTTTCTTTGACTCCATACAACTCCTTTAAAATTTTGGGTGTCATTCTTGATTGAAAAATTATTTTGGAGAAACACAGTTGGTCTGTTTCTTGTTCAATTGCACAAAAAATTACTTATTGAGAGTCTTTTCAGACTTTTTGTGATCAATCTATTCTCACGCATTTCGATTCTTTCATTTTGCCTTGTTTCAAGACTACTAAATTTCTTATACCTGATCTAGATATTAATCTGTGGCACCATTGTTCAGTTAGTTCTTAATGCAGTTTACCTAAGATTTTTCATAATTCTGACCATCCTTATATTCAGACCGTACCCTCCTCTACATAGTACTAAGTATGGAGTTAACTCTAATAGACATGTCTTTTCCATCATATAGCTCAATACTACACAGTATTCAACCAGTTTTATTCCAGCTGTGACTGGATTGTAGAAAGATCTCTCTAATCAGGCAGATGAATTGGTGGAACTTCAGAAGTTTAAACATGCAGTGAATATTTTTACGTTATACACATTGACAGGTCTCTCTTCATGATTTATATGAGCGATCTATTTTAACCTTGTTACTGATCTTAAAATATTTTATATTACTTATTCATTACTTCTCATGTACCGGTAATTTATTTCTTTCCTTATTTCCTTTCCTCACTGGGCTATCTTTTCTTGTTGGATCCCTTGGGCTTATAGCATCCTGCTTTTCCAACAAGGGTTGTAGCTTAGCTAATAATAATAATAATAATAATAATAATAATAATAATAATAATAACAATAATAACAACAACAGTAGTAGTTATTGATATATGGGAAGGTTAATCATACAAAGCCACCACCAATCCTGTAATTATTGGGTGTTAATCAAAGCTGCATTTCCAATGCTAATAACATGTTATTTTCATTAGTAAAATAAATTTTTGAATATACTTACCCGATAATCATGTAGCTGTCAACTCTGTTGCCGACAGAAATCTACGGTAGGGATACGCCAGCGATCGCTATACAGGTGGGGGTGAACACCACAGCGCCATCTGTGGTCAGGTACTCTAGTACTTCTTGTCAACACCACCTCAATTTTTTCCTCGGTCCACTGGTTCTCTATGGGGAGGAAGGGTGGGTCAATTAAATCATGATTATCGGGTAAGTATATTCAAAAATTTATTTTACTAATGAAAATAACATTTTTCAATATTAATCTTACCCGATAATCATGTAGCTGATTCACACCCAGGGTGGTGGGTGGAGACCAGCATACATGTTAACACAGAAGCTAAGTATCCCGTATTTTTATTTTATTAGTTATTCAAAAATAACATAAAATATATAAGTACCTGGTAAGGAAGACGACTTGAACCATTACTCTGCCTTTATTAAGTACGTCTTTCTTACTGAGCGTAGCGGTCCTCTTAGGATGCTGAACGACTCTTAGGTGCTGAAGTATAAAGGGCTGCAACCCATACTAAAGGACCTCACCACAACCTTTAACCTCGGCGCTTCTCAAGAAAGAATTGACCACCCGCCAAATCAACAAGGATGTGGAAGGCTTCTTAGCCAACCGTACAACCCATAAAAAGTATTCAAGAGAAAGGTTAAAAAGGTTATGGGATTATGGGAATGTAGTGGCTGAGCCCCCGCCTACTACTGCATTCGTTGCTACGAATGGTCCCAGGGTGTAGCAGTTCTCGTAAAGAGACTGGACATCTTTGAGATAGAATGATGCGAACACTGACTTGCTTCTCCAATAGGTTGCATCCATAACACTCTGCAGAGAACGGTTCTGTTAGAGGGCCACTGAAGTAGCCACAGCTCTCACTTCATGTGTCCTTACCTTCAGCAAAGCAAGGTCTTCTTCCTTCAGATGAGAATGTGCTTCCCTAATCAGGAGCCTGAATAGGTAAGAAACTGAGTTCTTAGACCTTGGAAGAGAAGGCTTCTTGATAGCCCACCATAAGGCTTCTGATTGTCCTCGTAAAGGTTATGACCTTTTTAGATAGTACCTAAGAGCTCTAACTGGGCAAAGTACTCTCTCCAGTTCGTCCCCCACCAAGTTGGACAGGCTTGGGATCTCGAACGACTTAGGCCAAGGACGTGAAGAAAGCTCGTTTTAGCAAAAAACCGAGCTGCAAGGAACATGTAGCCGTTTCAGATGTGAAAACTATGTTCCTGCTGAAGGCGTGGATCTCACTTACTCTTTTAGCTGTTGTCAAGCACACGAGGAAAAGAGTTTTTAATGTGAGGTCCTTAAAAGAGGCTGATTGGAGAGGTTCAAATCTTGATGACATAAGGAACCTTAGGACCACGTCTAGATTCCAGCCTGGAGTGGACAACCGACATTCCTTTGAGGTCTTAAAAGACCTAAGGAGGTCCTGTAGATCTTTGTTGGTGGAAAGATCCAAGCCTCTGTGGCGGAAAACCGCTGCCAACATACTTCTGTAACCCTTAATCGTAGGAGCTGAAAGGGATCTTACGTTCCTTAGATGTAACAGGAAGTCAGCAATCTGGGTTACAGTGGTACTGGATGAGGAAACTGCATTGGCCTTGTACCAGCTTCGGAAGACTTCCCCTTTAGACTGATAGACTCTGAGAGTGGATGTCCTCCTTGCTCTGGCAATCGCTCTGGCTGCCTCCTTCGAAAAGCCCCTAGCTCTTGAGAGTCTTTCGAAAGTCTGAAGGCAGTCAGACGAAGAGCGTGGAGGTTTGGATGTACCTTCTTTACGTGAGTTGGACGTAGAAGGTCCACTCCTAGAGGAAGAGTCCTGGGAATGTCGACCAGCCATTGCAGTACCTCTATGAACCATTCTCTCGCGGGCTAGAGCGGAGCCAACCAACGTCAGCCGTGTCCCTTTGCGAGAGGCGAACTTCTGAAGTACCTTGTTGACAATCTTGAACGGCGGGAATGCATACAGGTCGAGATGGGACCAATCCAGCAGAAAAGCATCCACGTGAACTGCTGCTGGGTCTGGAATCGGAGAACAATACAACGGGAGCCTCTAGGTTATCGAGGTAGCGAACAGATCTATGGTTGGCTGACCCCACAGGGCCCAAAGTCTGCTGCAAACATTCTTGTGAAGGTTCCACTCTGTGGGGATGACCTGACCCTTCCGGCTAAGGCGATCTGCCATGACATTCATATCGCCCTGAATGAACCTCGTTACCAGCGTGAGCTTTCGATCTTTTAACCAGATGAGGAGGTCCCTTGCGATCTAGAACAACTTCCACGAATGAGTCCCTCCCTGCTTGGAGATGTAAGCCAAGGCTGTGGTGTTGTCAGAGTCCACCTCCACCACCTTGTTAAGCTGGAGGGACTTGAAGTTTATCAAGGTCAGATGAACCGCCAACAGCTCCTTGCAATAGATGTGAAGTGTCCTTAGCTCCTGATTCCATGTTCCCGAGCATTCCTGTCCGTTCAAAGTCGCACCCCAGCCCGTGTCTGATGCGTCAGAGAAGAGACGGCGGTCGGGTTTCTGAACAGCCAAAGGTAGACTTCCTTGAGAAGAAAGCTGTTCTTTCACCACGTGAGAGTAGACCTCCTCTCTTCGGAAACAGGAACTGAGATCGTCTCTAGCGTCATGTCCTTTATCCAGTGAGCCGCTAGATGATACTGAAGGGGGGGAGGTGGGGTCTCCCTAACTCGATGAACAGTGCCAGCGATGAAAGTGTCCCTGTTAGACTCATCCACTACCTGACTGAGCATCGGTTCCTTCTCAGCATGCTCTGGATGCAATCTAGGGCTTAGTATATCTTTGGGGCCGACGGAAAAGCCCGAAAAGCTCGACTCTGAAGATCCATACCCAGGTAGACAATGGTCTGGGATGGGACGAGCTGGGACTCCTCAAAATTGACCAGGAGGCCCAGTTCCTTGGTCAGATCCATAGTCCATCTGAGAATCTCCAGACAGCGACGACTTGTGGGAGCTCTTAAAAGCCAGTCTTCTGAAGGAGCCGGACACAAGATCATGGTACTGCTGCACAGTCTGTGAACTGTCAACCATGGGGAAGCGAGGAAGTACAGTGACAACCCGAAGCTGTCTAGACTGTCTGGGTCGTACAGACAACTCCTTATCGGGTTGCTGAGGTTGCCGCACTGCGTCACAACAAGTCACTTCTGCTGGTTGTTGAACGTCTTCCCAGTGACACACTGACTCCGTAAACAAAAAATCCTCTAACAAGGACTAAGCTTGGACTGCATGTCTTGCAACACAGCTCAAGGTCTATGGGAGCAGGTGTGGTAACAGACGGGGTTAGCGACTGAAGTGGAACCATTACCTTCCCTGGAAGCATGTTATGCTTAAATAAAAGTCCATAGGAGGCTACGCAGCTAAAGGCTCCTCTCCAAATGACAGAGTCCTCAAGGGAATATCAGAAGGAGGGAGAATAGCACTTTCTCATCTACAGGAACCATATCCGAGAAAAGCTAAGTTCTCTCAGTAAGGGTTTCACTGGTGCAAAAGCAGCAGACTAGAAGGCAACGTTATGAAACTGCTTGACAGTCTAGTGAGTTGGCAACAACCAAAGATGTGTGACTGAGAAGCATGCGGTAAGGTATGCAGAGCATGCTGTATGCAGAGCATGCTCTATGAGCATGTTGCATGGCGTGTGGCTTATGCTGCATGGGATGAGGCTCATGCTGCATGGGATGAGGCTCATGCTGCTTAAAAGAAATCTGAACCTGACACTAATCTAGCTGTCCGAGGATTTACCTGGTGAGACATCAGTCTCTTTACCAGAGAGTTTTACCAGATTTCCCCGGGCCACCACGTGACACAATTGGTAGTAATTCATTCAAATTACCTCTAATGAGTCAATATGGATAAATATCAACACAACATCGTGTTCAAATAGAAATAAATTTCTACCTCATACTTGGGATCGAACACTAGCCCCTTCTAAAGAAAGGCCAGGTCGAAACCAACCATGCCACAAGAGCCCATAGGATGTCACATAGCATGAGGCTCCTGCCTCATGGGTTGAGGAGGATGCCGCATAGCATGAGGCTCCTGCCTCATGGTTTGAGGAGGATGCCGCATAGCAAGAGGCTCCTGTGAGGTTCCTGCCTCAAGAGTTGCGTCTGCCTCAAGGGTTGAGGGGGTAGCTGCGCAGAGAGAGGCTCATGCTGCATAGACTGCGGTTCAAGTTGAATGGGAAGAATCTCAAGCTGAGGAGAAAGTGGCAGAAGCATGAGTTGAGGTAGCTGACTCATAGCATGAGGTTCCTGCCTCAAGAGTTGCGCTTGCCTCAAGGGTTGAGGTGGCTGCGCAGAGAGAGGCTCTTGACTCACGAGTTGAGGCTCTTGAGGTGCTTGCCTCGAGAGTTGAGGTTCTCGCCTCGAGGAAAGTGGAGGTGGTTGCTGCGAGAGTTGAGGTGGCTGCCTCAAGGATGGTAGAGGTTGTCGTACCTCAAGAGGTTGCTGCCTCGAGGGTGGTTGTAATGCAAGATACTCCTATCTCAAGGGTAGAGGAGGTTGTAAGGCATAAGGCTCTTGCCCCCATTGTTGAGGAGGTTGCTGCGTGGTAAGAGGCTCCTGCCTCAAGGAAAGTGGAGGTTGCTGCACAGCGCTGGTATCTGGCAACTCCCAACGCGGCAGCTCACGCATGGAGGTAGCTTGAGGAACCTCAACCTCATACGTCTGGCAGATTGTACTGCGCAGAGGAGGAGGAGCGTTCGCAGGAGGAGGTGTATTAACCTTCTCTGCCTGAAACTCCTGCATCAACACCGCAAGCTGAGACTGCATTGTCTGCAGCATAGACCACTAGAGTTTAAGAAAGACAACAACAAACGGAGCTACTGTCCGTTGAGACTGAGGGTCTAAAACAGCTGGTGCGGCAACAGACGGAGCTACTGTCTGTTGCGATACCACCTTGCCTCTCTGGGAGGTGTGCAGTTGTCGTACTGCAGCAAGTCCGAACTGACCCAGTGCTAATGGCACCACCTAGGAGTTGGACTTGCGCGGAAGGGACCGACTTGCACTTAAAAGCTGCAAGATTTGGTCCATGGTTTCTGCGAGAAACCTCTTCCGCAGACGAGGAATAAATGGGCTCTCTCGTCTTTGTGTGGGTGGGGTGATCACGTCGGCTACGTGAGTTGGTTACACCCGAAACCACGGAGGGAAACGTCTGTTCGTCGATCAAGGCCTGCTGAACCCATAAGTCCTTCGACATTACTTCTCCCCTGGGCTTGGGAGCTTGTAAGAGGTCCCAGACTAGGCGAACAACTGGCACGAACAGACGAACCCTCGAACGCAACACTGTAACACTTTGCGCTTATCACTGTATCACTTTTGATTTTCTGTTTG
This sequence comes from Palaemon carinicauda, assembly GCF_036898095.1. Lineage (NCBI taxonomy): Eukaryota > Metazoa > Arthropoda > Malacostraca > Decapoda > Palaemonidae > Palaemon > Palaemon carinicauda. Next base: position 145,051,097 of record NC_090725.1, read on the forward strand.
CACTTATTTCACTGAACTCGAAACTTTAAGTGGTTGTACCTGAAACACACAATTCTATCCTTCATTAAAAGTTAGTAATTGCGAAAACAGTATTACAATGTAACAGAAAAACATAATGAAAGATAAATAATTCAGTGGCTGGAAAAGAGATTAAACACTAGATCAAATAAACTACGTTTAAAATCTCTCACCGCATAAAGTCTGAGAACAAGAATAAAACTCTAGAAACGTTTACCTTCTTCCCCTAAAGAGACTAGGGAGAAGAGCAAAAACGATAACAACGTTACCCGCTTGAACGAAACGTTTATCCTCCTCTCTCTCCCTCCGTCTCTATCTCTCTCTCTCTCTCTCTCTTGACTTAGCACCTGAGAGAAGAGCCCAATTATATATATCGTTAAAACATATTATTGTTAAAGGAAAAAAACTGAAAGGTTTCCCAAATAAAAAGTTCCTTTATTAGAATAGAACCATTTAAGCTAAGAAAGAATGAACAAAACGCTAGAATCGGTTTACTCTTACTGCAACGTGACACCGTGATAGACTCTCTCTCTATCGTAACGATAGAGCGCAAGTTGAACGTTCTGAACGTCAACAACTGCAGAGACAATACAAAACGTTAGTTCAACTTTGAAAACAGTACAAGACTATCAAAGAAATTCTTTCAAAAAACATTAAAATAGCATAATATGTTAACAGGTAAAAACGAAATGACGGGCTCAAAGTTAATTAACTTCGGTTCCAAGAAAAGACCGCCTACTATTAGGAAAGGTCGAATATAAACAAATATAAAAATTAATCTTAATAAGTTTATAATAAAAGGAAGTTAATCAAAGAGGCCTATAAAAGGCGGAGAGATATAAAATAAATCTATAACTTTGTTAAGCAAAATTAAGAGAGTCTATACTCTCTTCGACACCAACACTTCCGTATCTGGCAACTCCCAATGCGGCAGCTCACGCGTGGAGGTAGGTTGAGGAACCTCAACATCATACGTCTGGCAGGGTGGACTGCGCAGAGGTGGAGTTGAGGTTGCTGCCTTGAGGATGGTGGAGGGAAGGGTCGGCCATTTAAAAGTGAAAGAGAGTTCATACTCTCTTCGTACCAAAATTAAATAAAAAATTAAATCAAATTAATTCCAAAAACTTGCTAAGCTAATGATATAGCTTCCTGAATAGCGAAGGCTAAACTCTAGAGCAAATACATCACCAAATCGTGAGCAATAACTCCAGAATCAACAGCGTATCCATGTAGGTCTAGCCGGAGGCACGACAGAGGAAAAATTGAGGTGGTGTTGACAAGAAGTACTAGAGTACCTGACCACAGATGGCGCTGTGGTGTTCACCCCCACCTGTATAGCGATCGCTGGCGTATCCCTACCGTAGATTTCTGTCGGCAACAGAGTTGACAGCTACATGATTATCGGGTAAGATTAATATTGAAAAACAATGAATATTAGGTAAGATTAATTGAAATAATAAATTTTCATATATGTGCTACTTATTATTCTCGAGACTATTTTTTTTACAAACAATTTGAAAAAAAAGGGATAAAGTAGTCAACTTCATATCCTCTTTCACCTAAAGTATGTAGTCTTTAAAATTGTGATTTTACTTACCTAATTGGATATTTCTAATAACCAGAGATGGCTGAGTTCCTTTCTTAACTAGTCTCTCAAAATAAACACCAGAGAACCCGCTTGAAATGCATGATACAAACACAGCAAAGATTCCCAACAGCCATGAAACTTCTGTATTGGGATGCGCTTCATTAACATCTGGAAGGGGGGCATCTTCACTTTCATCCAAACCTTCCACCGGATGATCCAAATCTCCCAACGGACCTTTTACTTCTGATGCCTTAAGACTGCTATTGTTCTCATTCCAAGAACTGCTCTCTACCTGAAGAATTAAAAACCAAATAAAAATCAAATTAAAAGCATATTTCTAAAAACACATCCTTCAAATATAACATTTTGTATAACTAGAGACAAAGTTGAAAAATGCTGAACTTGAAAAATAAGTATAATGCAGTACTAAAAAAAAATCCAAAAAACCTAATGAACATTAGTGAGCACACTTATTATGGCGTTAACATCTTAACAACAAAAGTTTAAAAATATCAAAAGTCTGATGTCTTTAAAATATTTGCACAGCCTTTGAAAGCTGCAAAATTTTCACTATCAAAAAATTTATGTTGTAACCCACTGTTACCATATCTATAATAAAGACACATTGAGAAAAAAAAACAAGTCTAGAGAGTTAATAGCTTGATAAACAGGGGTTAACTATACAGTGCACCTATGGGAAACAAGAGAAAATTGTAAGATAACCATAAAAACAAAATATGCAGTGCAGGTATACACATACCCAGCAGATTAAAAATAGAAATTAATGTCAGAGTACAGTACGATATTTTGAAATGGTATGAAAATCCTTTTACGCTTGAAAGCATCAATAGCAATACAATAGCAATGACATGAAGAATGATCCATCATTTTACATTAAAAAGAATTTAAAAATCTGATATTGGGACATGCAACATCATTGTTATTTTTAAGGGCCTCTGGCACAGTAAGAGCCTGTGTCCTTCACTAAAATAGACAGTCTTTACCAACCAACCTGTCATTGTTATTTTATAAAACAAACTGACACTGAAATGTACAGTATGCATGCAAATATTCCAACTGAATCAAATCATCATTGAGTATCAATGCCTAAAAAATTAAGATGGTAAAACTCATGGTATATCCACACAAAAATGTAAATGTCTCCTGAACAGCTCAAACTATAAAATCTAACAGGACTGCTCAGTGTCAAAATGCACTAAGGTCTACCAGACAACCAATTGTTTACCATATTCTATTGGAAAAGATAGTCCAACTTGAATGCAGCCTCTTGTAA
>NC_090725.1:145061496-145073996 GCF_036898095.1 Palaemon carinicauda
CATTAGTGCTTATGTAATATTAACTAACTGTATAGATGATTTGAATAAGTGAAGAAATGGTATAAACAATACTTTGTTACTGTATTCTTACGCGCATATTATTGAGGGCGGCAGCTAGACATCAGCTGATCTGATCACAGCCAAAAGTTAAACAAAAAGAAGTCGGCAATACTCAATTTTTAATACACACCCAAAATTTAAAAACAAATGCACATGTTTTCTTAAAGCGCAATTAACTATTTGAAGAGTAGCAATTTTCTAGAATAAAATGACGTTTCCTAAAAAATTGTGGTTTGCTGACGAAATCGGATACCGTATTTTAAGCTATGATTGAAATGGATGTATACACGGTATAATTTTTTTTGTTTCGTATTTAATTGACACTTCAAGAAAACCGATTTTGGTTTCTTCATCTATTTGTAAGTATTGTATAACACGAGAGAGAGAGAGAGAGAGAGAGAGAGAGAGAGAGAGAGAGAGAGAGAGAGAGAGAGAGAGAGAGAGAGAGAGAGAGAGAGAGAATCAGCTGTTGTAATCAAATGGTGTGTTTTTGTTTCGTGTACCTCCTGAGGCGAGGTATTGATAGCCACAACTAACAATAGTCATGTTAATTTCATTCGTAAACTCAAGTTGCCATATGTGAACTAAGGTTTTGTTTCTTACAGAGAGAGAGAGAGAGAGAGAGAGAGAGAGAGAGAGAGAGAGAGAGAGAGAGAGAGAGAGAGAGAGATTTACTAAACCGTGTACTCCACTGTTTAAAATATGACAAAATATTGCCGACTCCTTACCGAAGTTCAGGCTATTCACTGCCGATAAACGAACCCAGTCTACTCGTGAAAACCTTGAACGCCCGAAGGGAAAAATAAATCTTTTATATATACTGTACATACAAAAATAATGCTTTAATATGCCACCATTAACACTACCATTACAATTATCATAAGGTTGGAGAAAGATAAAGATTGCCGAGAACGTAACCACAATTCTGTTTACATTTTGTCAGCTGGACTCGCACAGTTAACAGTTGATTTCATTGTTGATGTGGAATTTTATCCTTAAATAGGCTATTCATTATGAAACTATGTTAATAAGATGCATAATAAGATATAAAGTATATATATAGATATATATATATATATATATATATATATATATATATATATATATATATATATATATATATATATATATATATATATATATATCTATATATGAATGTCAAAGAATGACTGGCTCTTTCTTTCGTCTCTTCCCCCCCTCCTCCCCCATGGGGGAACAGCTGCTATGGCACTCTGTATAGCTAGTGGCCTGCTCTGTCTGCATTTCCCTTGTGTAACCTGGTATAGAGAGATACACTTGTTACATTCCCATACCCCCTGGCAAGGTGGGATTGGGTAACATCTATGGTTGATTCAAAGTTGTTCCGTAACTGGAATACATACCTACGCTATTTATTTACGAGTATTACTTTCAGCAAAGCTGAAACAACGTGCCATTAAGATTTAGCGATGGTTAACTACCCATACTGCTAGTTAGCGGGGGTAGGGGGGACTAGCTTGCCACCGCTCCCGCTCACACATCGGTGATTTAGCTCACTTTACTTTTGGCTCAAATGGAGACCGGTTGTTACCGCTCTTTTTCGTCGCCTATTTTGGACTGCCATTAATTTTTGTCTTTTAACTTACTTTTTTCTTATAAAGTGAGCTAAATCACCGATATGTGAGTGGGAGCGGTAGCAAGCTAACCCCCTACACCCCCTAACTAGTGGTATGGGTAGTTACCACTCGCTAAATCTTAATGGCTCGTTATTTCAGCTTTGCTGGAAGTAATACCCATAAATAAATGGCATAGGCATGTATTCCAGTTACGGAACAACTTTGAATCAATCATAGATGTTACCCAATCCCACCTTGCCAGGGGGTATGGGAATGTAACAAGTATATCTCTCTATACCAGGTTACACAAAAGAAATGCAGACAGAGCAGGCCACCAGCTATGCAGAGTACCATAGAAGCTGTTCCCCAATGGGGGGAGGGATGAAAGAAAGAGCCAGTCATTCTTTGACATTCATTCCAGACTTAACTGTGGTTAAACTACGCCCTCCACCATCTGCTACTTGTCCATCAAGGAGACTAAGGTGTTTGAACCATTAATTGTGTAGCCAACACAGAATCAATGGAGAACATCTCCATGTTCCTCTGGGTCACGTCTTGCAGGAAGTGGGCGGTAAAGGTCATTTGATGATTCCACATGCCCCCTGACAAGGACTGCATCACAGTAGTTTTCTTAAACGCTAGGGGCGTACTGTCCCTAACGTTATGAGCTATTTCCTATATGAGGAAAATTATCAGAATTCAAAGCTCGATCCATGACCTTACGAATCCAAGCCGAGAACATGTTCTTGGTGATCCTTCTCTTGACCTTCCCTGAGCTGACGAAGAGTGCTGACACTCAGGGGTAAGTTCCTGTAGTTTCCTTGAGGTAGCACCTCAAGTTCTTCCCTGGCATAGTAGCAATTAACCTGGATCATTGGTCACGCTATGAAGGCCTCCCAATCCAAAGGGCTCGAATCTGGGATCCGAGCTGCCAGGAATGAAGTCGAGTATTACCTGGCCCCTTTCCCTGAATAAAAGACGTTGAAGGCGGCCCATGGGGTTCACTGACTCTCTTGGCTGAAGCCAACATGATTGGGAGACCTGTCATTGAGGTCAGGAGAAGATTTGCTGCTTCGTGTCCTGGGTCGTAGGGGGTACCCTTCAGGGACCGAAGGACGCGGACCATGCCACGTGGAGGTCTCCCTTCCGACTGAAGGAAGATAGGCTCAAAACTCTGTATGAAGAGAGACAATGCCGAACCAGAGGAAAGGTTAATTCCTCTCAGTCTAAAGGCGAGGTTGAAGGACAAGTGGAGGCCTTTCATCGCTGAGACCGAGAAAAGCTTTCCTCCTGAGGATAAACAAGCAACTCCACTATAGCTGGAATAGTGGTGTGACAGGCCGAGAAAAGGTTGACTCAAAGACAGGATGAAAGCAACTGAGTGAGTTTATTATAGAACACTCTCCTTTATATACAAAAGCTCAATGCAACAGGAAATTTCCATGTTCAAAACCGACACCTTTAACGGTGAGAAAAACAGGCATGTTTATTCAGGTTCTTTTTAGTGCGAGGGAAGAGCGAAGATACAAGCATAATATATACACAAAATGAACTACAGTATGCACGATCGTGTGACACACAGTTGGTACATGGCTCCCCCCCTAAAAATGACATACTGTACATGTTAAATAGGGCGCCCTGATCTAGAGAGGCGAACTGTAGATGGGTCATCTGGCAGGAGATAAGCAGGTTTTAGACGATCAATGGAGACCCAGTCTTCTTTGCCACGAATGTTTAGTAGGAATGCTTTCGGACTGCGTCGGATCACAAGGAAAGGGCCCGTGTAACGGGGCGTTAGCGGTGGTTTGCTAGTGTCGTTGCGCAGGTAGACGTGCGTTGCAGAGTGCAAGTCTGTCGGTATGTGAAGCTTCGCTGGGGGCTTGTAAGTATGGCTGCACGGAGTAAATTTTCCCACAACGTGACGTATGCGCTGGAGATTGTCGGAGAAGGTTGTTGAAGGAAAAAATTTGGCAGGGACGACCAACGGGTCGCCATACACCATTTCAGCTGCCGAGACGTCGAGGGCATCCAACGGGTTGCCATACACCATTTCAGCTGCCGAGACGTCGAGGGCATCTTTAGGAGTGGTCCTTGGTCCCGGGAGAACCCAGGGAAGCTGAGTAAACCAGTTGCAATCCTTGCAGCGGGACATCAAAGCTGCTTTGAGGGTGCGATGAAAACGTTCAACCATTCCATTGGCAGCGGGGTTGTAGGCCATTGTCTGATGTAGGGTGATGCCCAGGAGATTCGCTAATGATGTCCACAATTGAGAGGTGAGAGTGGTACCCCTGTCAGAAGTAATATGCTCAGGGATACCAAATCTTGCAATCCATCCTGAGAGTAAGGCAGATGTACATGAGGCGGACGTTGCAGTTTCCATGGGAATGGCTTCAGGCCAACGAGTGGAGCGGTCGATGATGACGGTAAACAGGTAGTGATGTCCTTGTGATGTGGGTAGGGGGCCAACAACGTCGATGTGAATGTGTGCGAAAGGACACTGAGGTTGAGGAAAGGTGCCCACTCCTGAATCCGTGTGTTGATGTACTTTGGAAGTTTGGCAAGAAGTACAGGCCCGGACCCAATCCTTAGCATCCTTAGAAATGCTGTGCCAAATGAACTTCGTTTTCAGTAGCTGTGCAGTAGAACGGCACGAGGGATGTGAAAGACCGTGAATGAAATCAAACACCTGCCGGAGCATGGGAGCAGGAATCCAAGGTCGCGGTCTACCAGTACTGACGTCACAGAGGGTGGTGGTGTTGGAGTCTTCGAGGGGGAAGTCTTCCCAATGGAGGAACGTGCAAGATGTCCTACATGCTTGATACTGTACTCTGGATCCTGTCGTTGGGGTTCAGCCAGGGCGTTGTAATCCAATCCCAGTTGAACGCCAGCCAACGTGTTTCTTGACAGGGCATCGGCAACTGGATTCATTTTCCCAGGGACGTATTGAAGGGTGCAATTGTATTCAGCCACAGTGGAGAGATGTTGGCGTTGACGGGCGGACCAGGTGTCAGACTGTTGACTGGCATGTGGTCTGTGCGAATAACGAAGGGCGTACCTTCTAAGAAATGGCGAAAGTGACGGACAGCCAAGTGCACCGCCAGCAATTCGCGATCGAAGGTAGAATAACCCGATTCTGCCTTGGACAGTTTTCTGCTGAAGAAGGCCAATGGGCGGGGCGAGCCGTTGACCACCTGCTCGAGAATTGCACCAATAGTCACGTCGCTGGCATCGGTGGAGAGGAGAGGGGCATGTGGGATAGGAAAAGTGAGAGCCGCAGCGGTTGATAGGGCCTTCTTTGCATTGCAGAAGGCTGCTTATTGAAGGGGACCCCACTTCAGGTCCTTTGGCTTGCCCTTGAGGGAGGCGTAGAGGGGAGCAAGAGTGGCGGCAATGACTGGCAGAAAACGGTGATAATAGTTGATCATACCCAAGAATTCCTGCAGAGCTTTGACAGTCGAGGGTGCGGGGAAGTCCTAAACGGCTGCTACCTTCTCAGGGAAGGGATGGACTCCTTCAGGAGTGATGCAGTGCCCTAAGAACGACACTTCGTTGCCGCCAAAGGTACACTTGTCATACCGGGCTATAAGGCTGTTTTGTTGCAGGCGGTCGAGCATGATGCGCAAGTGACTTAGGTGTTCCTCTTTTCAGGAGGAGAACACAAATATGTCGTTCACATAACATACACAGAAGGGGAGGTCCCCTTAGATGCCATCCATGAGACGTTGAAACGTGGCCCCAGCATTACGGAGGCCAAAACAGGAGTAATTGAAGGTGTATGTACCAAACGGAGTGGTGATGGCAGTCTTGAGGATGTCTTCTGGGTTCATAGGCACCTGATAATACCCCTTCAGGAGGTCGAGCGTAGAGAAAACCTTCGCTTTGTGCAGGTAGGAGGTCACGTCGGCAATGGGAGGGGGTAGTGATCCGGTTGTTTGCATGTTCAGGCGCCTGTAATCCCCGCACGGACGGAGGGAGCCGTCTTTTTTCAGAACGATGTGTAAGGGTGACGACCATGGGCTGGAGGCCTTTTGGCAAAGACCCATTTCCTCCATTTCGGCGAACGTCTGTTTGGCGGCTGACAATCATTACGGTGCCAGACGTCTGAATTTTGCGAAGACTTGGGGTCCCGTCATCTTGATATAGTGATAAATACCGTGCTTGGCAGGAGCCGTGGGCATTTGGCGAAGTTCTGGATGGAAAACTTCCAGGTACGACGTGAGGAGGTGGGCATAGGCATCTGTGGGTACGCTGATGTGGAGAGCAAGGTTGGAGGGGGCGGGGTGAAGAGGTGTCGAGAAGTACGAGTCTGCGTTGACCAATCTTCGGTTGGCGACATCGACCAGAAGTTGGAAATGAGAGAGGAAATCCGCACCGAGGATTGGCAATGTGACGTCAGCAACGAAAAACTTCCAATTAAATTTACCGTTTCCGAACGATAACGTGAGGTTCTTGTAACCGTAGGTGGGTACCGCAGATCCATTGGCAGCTACCAAGCGGACGTCGGCAGACGTATACAGACTACGTCGTGTCCTAAAGAGTTCCCTTGGCAAAAGAGAACGACAAGCACCCGTGTCTACCAAAAATCACACGTCCGTTCCTGCATCATGTAAAAAGAAAAGATTAGAAACACGGGAGGCCACCGCCACGAGCGATGGCCTACTTACAGGTTTTTTGGCCACTGACAATCCTTGGCACATTTCTTCGCGGTTGCCCTGAATCTGAAGTGGTACTAGCAAAACTGCGGCGGAGGGGAGGTAGTAAGTGGCTGTAGAAGTCGTTGGTTGGGGCGCGAGCGAGTGGTGGGTGGTAGGTGGCTTTGTCGCCCCTTCGGCACGTCACGGGGTAGGCGTGTATGTCCTACGGCATTCACGTCAGCTTCGGTTGACATTGAATAGGCGTCCTCTTCGTCAGGGGTGGAGGCGTTGATGGAGGTCTTGAAGTGGCTGTCCATAAGGGCGTCAGCTTTGGTCATCAAGTACTTTATGGGTAAACTATTGACATCGGGTATAGCAGCGCGTATGGGTCTGGGTAAACAGCGTATCCAAAGGGCACAAAGTATGTTCACCTCACGAGGAGAGCCGTCTGCAGCAGGTTGCAGGTGAGCGATACTGGTCACTTCCCTGAGGGCGAGCGAAGCCCTTTGGTCCCCCAACGGTTGTTGCGAGAGCTGAAAAAGCTTTGCTATACGGGCGGCTGGTGACGGCGAGTACTGCTGCAGAAGGTATGTTTTGTGGGCGTCATACGGTATTGGGGTGTCTCCTTGTTCACAAAGGCAGTCGGATATTTCCGGAAAGGTGTCCTCGGGTATCGCCGCGAGAACATAATCTGCTTTGGTGGTTGAGCGAGTCACGCCCTTGATGCGAAACTGGATTTCTGCGCGCTGAAACCAAGCAAACGCCTCTCCGCTGGCGAATGACGAAAGTTTCAATGGGGGAGTCACAGCATTAACTTCCGTAGAGTCTGCCATAGTACCAACGATGGAGGGGCGAGGGGGGGTGGAAGGCGGGAGGAGCGAGTCGACTTCCGGGGTCACCAATGTGACGGGCCGAGAGAAGGTTGTGACTCAAAGACAGGATGAAAGCAACTGAGTGAGTTTATTATAGAACACTCTCCTTTATATACAAAAGCTCAATGCAACGGGAAATTTCATGTTCAAAACCGACACCGTTAACGGTGTGAAAAACAGGCATGTTTATTCAGGTTCTTTTTAGTACGAGGGAAGAGCGATGATACAAAATATATACACAAAATGAACTATGTATGATCGTGTGACACACGGTTGGTACAGTGGCATCGAGGAAGAGATAACCCTTCCCCGACACCAACCACAGAAGACAGTCCACTTGGCCTGGTAAAACAAAGCCGATGATTTACGCAGGTATCCAGATATCCTCTTCACAGCTTGTTGAGGGTAGGAACTCTCTGAGAGAGGAGGAGCTGGATAGTCTCCAGGCGTGAAGTCGCAGGAAAGCTACGGCTTTGTGAAAGATTCTCTCCAGATATCCGTCGGGAGTTGCAGACGAGTCAGCTGGGCATGACGAGTCTGCTGGGCAAGACGAGTCTGCTGGGCAAGACGAGTCTGTTGGGCAAGACGAGTCTGATGGGCAAGACAAGTCTTCTAGCGAGATGAGACTGCCGACAACGAGGTGTGCTCCAAAGAGCAAAGGGCGGGGAATGGACTAATTCAATTCCAGCCAGAGGAATCCCCCAAAGGGGAGACCAAACAGATGAAGGAAGTCTTTCCCGCAGACAGCGAAAGCGACCAACACATGCTGCCGCTGTCGGCGATTCTCCCTGCAAGCATGAAGATTGCTGAACAGTGGCTGGTGGAGGGACTATATATCCCTCGAAAGGGAAAGTTCCAACACCTGGCGGTGAACCTCCTGGCCGCACTCTTTGTTTAACACCAGCAAGTTCTAGCTCAAGATGAAGGCCTACATTGAGCGTTGCCTGAGAAATGTAGCCGAAGCTCGTTTCTGGGTTCTCCTTGAAGGGGTTACCCCTTGTTCACTAAGATGACTGCCCTCATCTCTAGGACATTTAAATTATGGTACCATTCGGACTCTGACCAGAGCCTGGAGGCCAAGGGGGAGAGCATGAGGCCCCTTCCCCTTTCTTTAATGCATCTGAAGGGAGCGTTAAATTCGGGGAAGGGACAAGGAGGTTGACTCCTTGGTGGAGATTCTTATTTCTCAACCATTTTCTCAAGCCTTTCTCCTGCACAGGTCCCATAGAGACCAGAGAAAAAGAGAGATCCCTCGTCCTGAATCAAATGTGATCTGACTACCCCTGAAGAGGTTGAAGAAGTCAGATATGTGCTTGACGAACAAGAGGAAAACGGCGAACCATGAGATATAACCACAGCTGGCTGAAAGCACGTCTCGTAGAAGGAAGAGACTACCGCCATCTTCCACCTTAGACCCAGTCTTTCTGCGGAAAACTTATGCAAGCTGATGACAATGAACATGTCTAAGCATACTTGTTTATAATAAAAGCTGGGATATCTCTCGAGATTTACTCCAATTCTCAAATCTTGGTAAACTGGAGGAGTTGTCACGGTGGTGACGAAGGTACGCCACCAGGTCTGTTAGGATCAACCAGTCGTCCCGAAATCTGTGGAGAACGAAACCGATCTTGTACAGTAAAAACTCTCATGAAAACCTGAGGTACTGTCGAAACTAATGCATCAGACCTTGACATAGTATGCCTGTATGATCGAAGATACTTCCTTGATGATGGATGTCTTGGAATCTAGAAAGTATGAGTCCTAATGGTCGAACATGCACAGGAAGTCCTGTGGACTAACTGCTTGTTTGACCATATGCCTTCTCCTTGCCGAACAGTTTGAAAAACTAGCTTGTTCCAGGAGGAAAGGACAAAACTGGAGACTATTATAGGAAAAACTGACTGTAGAAGTTCGGAGACGCCTTAATGAAACATGTTGTTTTGCCAAAAAGATGCAACGCCTGAGTCCAGGGGTACGACCAGATGTTTGGATTGTGTAGGTTAAAGAGAAAACCGCCCTCAACTCAACAGGTAGGTGGAAGAGAAGAAGATTATGCTCTTGTAGCTGAACTGTGGATTCTCTGTCCTTCTTGAAAAGAAATGAGTACTCCGAACTCGTAGGAGGGGATTACCCACTATGGAGCAAACTAACGTGCGGACGAGAAAATGAGTTATCCCTAGATAAGAACATCGGCCGATGGGAGAACCCAGGCTGTGAGAGAGTGTAATTGTCAAAGGGTTGACGAACAAGACCGAGGTCAAGCTAAATGTTGGTCGTATATGCCTCTGCGGAGGAGGATCCCACGGATGGAGGGCTAAAGTTATTTGTACAAGTTCAGAGGGAGTGTAGGCCAACAGAGGAGCAAGAAAAAATGCCAATACTATCTGGTGTTCCCAAGCAGTACCCATCCAAGTACTGACTCGACCCGACGTTGCTTAACTTTGCCGATTGGAAGAATCCTCGCAACTAAGTTGCTATTGCCATAGCGTAAGCAAAAGCTGAACGGTGGGAATGAAAAAAGGGAATAACCCCACAGGGTTATGTATCCCGATGTAGGTAAGAAGGGGCAAGTAGAAGATCCAAGGAATCGGCCCAAGAACTGTGACAGAAATCTGACAAGTTCTCGAACTCGTGGAGGGAAGAGAAACAAATAACCACAAAGGATTATGATTATAAAATTTGTTCTGAATCTCTGGAGAAAGGCAGAGGAGGTGAGAGGTCAGACGACTTTTATTGCAGCAAACGCTGTGTAGAACTATGTTCTACCTGCCTGGAGGTGGCGAATAGCTGTGCGCACTTGTGAAACTAACGCAGGTCTTATCAATGAAGACGTTAGCTTGTAAAGTAACCATATAGTAACTACTAAGTGATGCAAGGAAAGAGCCAGTACATGGATGCAACAACTTTGTCCTTGAGGCATATACTACATCCCCCCCCCCGCACCCCCTGGGAATAGAAAAAATAGTACTAGGAAATGGTGCAAAGAAAACATTTGTGAAGGACGAACGTTCGTAAACGTTGATGGGGACTGGAGAGCCAATGAAGAAGAATGCAAATCGTATATGCAGGGTCTTTGATGCTCAAAGAATATGAAATCATCGGGAACTGAAAACACTGTACTTCTGTGAAAGCAAGTTCCAGAAGGCTAGTGGGGAATTAGGCACTAAGGATGACACTTGGGCTTTACCCCACCCATTGATGCAGAGTGCCGGGTTAGGTTCCAAGAAGGGAATGTGTGCTAAACTCCTTCAACTGCATATGGGAAGCACTACTTAAGCAGCGCAACTCAAAGAGACAGGAAGATGATGATGTGTCGTCTCGTTGAGGATATTCTCCTATGACCAGAAAAGGAAAGTCTTGCCGGGAAGAGCAATATGCTTGCTTGAAGTGAGGATCGCAGTCCGTAGAGTTCTGCGATCACCACCCACTAGCTGGAAGCGGCTGCTGGGAGACCAGCAACCTAGAAGAGAACTGACTAGTGACGATCACGAGGGAGTGATGATCACAAGCTGGTGAACGGCGAGCAAGAGCTGGCAAACGACGACGACGAGATGGCAAACAGAAAGCTGGCAAACAGCGAGCAAGAGCTGGCAAGTGACAACAAGGACCTGGCAAACAGCAAGCTAGGGAAAGGAGAGCGGTGAGTGATGGTCATGAGCTGGTGAACAGTGAGCTAGCGAACGGCAAAGAGGCGAACAGTGAGCGGCGAGCAGGAGAGTGACGATCACTAGTTGGCGAAAAGCGTGTGATGATCACAAGCTGGCGAGCGACGAGCTGGAGAGTGATGATCACAAGCTGCTGAACTGCAAGCTAGCAAACGGTAAGCTAGCAAATGGCAAGCTAACGAATAGCGACCTGACGAACGGCTAGCTGGAGAGTGATGATCATGAGCTGGCAAACGGCGAGCTGGTGAATGGTCAGCTGGAGAGTGACGATCATGAGCTGCCAAACGGCGAGCTATAGGCGAGACAAGTCAACTGGGTGTGAGAAGTCTGCTAAGCAAGGAGAGACTCCTGGGCGAGACGAGTCTTGCCGAGCAAGCCGAGTCTGCTGGCGAGACGAGATCCGGGTGAGATGAGTCTCCTAAGCGACAAGGACTGCTCCCAATGAGGAAGGGTCGGGAATGGACGAACTCAATTCCCACCAAAGGAATCCCCCAAAGGGAAGACCAAACAGGTGAAGGGAGTCCTGCAGACGGGAAAAGGCAACCAACATCTACTGCCCTTGTCGGCAATTCTTCCTGCAAGCAGAAAGATTGCTGAACAGTGGCTGGTGGAGGGACTCACCCTAGGAAGGGAAAGTTCCAACATCTGGAGGAGAGCCTCAGGGCAGCACTCTCTGCTTCCCCTTAACAAGCTCTAGCTCAACTTGAAGGCTGGCATCGAGAGTTGCCTGATAACGAAGCCGAAGCTTGTTCTCTGGGTTCCTACGAAGAAGTCCAATCCCACATACGAGAAAGGCTGACGTCAGCGCGATGGACAAGAATGAACAAATCCGATTCCCGCCGGAGGAATCCCCCGAAGGGGAGACTGAACAGGTGAAGGAAGTCTCTCCCGCGAACGGGAAAAGACGACCAACATTTACTGTTACTGTCAGCAATTCTCCCCACAAGCAGGAAGATTGCCGAACAGTGGCTGGTGGAGGGCTCTTCATCGAAATAGAAAGTTGCAACACCTGGAATCAAACCTCCGGGCAGCACTCTCTGTTTCCCCTCAACAAGCTCTAGCTTAAATCTAAGGTCGACATCGAGTATTGCTGCAAACGAAGCCGAAGCTTGCTCTCTGGGTTCCCACTGAAGGGGTTACCCGAAGAACCCCTGAAGAGGTTACCCGAAGAACCCCTGAAGAGGTTACCCGAAGAACTCCAAGGAGTTCTTATCAGCAACTGCTCGGGAGAAGTCTGATCCCGCGTACGAGAAAGGCTATCAACAGCACGGTCAGCTTCACACTCCTTACGTCAAATGACTTATCCGAAAGAAAAAATAGGGCGTACTTAGCACTGAGGAAAAACAAAAAAGAATGAAGAGAAAATCCTCCTTCGGGAGAGCAACCTGACTTGCGAACAGGAAAGGTGTCCCAAGACAGGTACAGGAACATGCTAATAACTGTGCATTCCCTCTGCCGGGTGCCATCACCAAACAAATGAGTGCAGCGTCGTTAGTGTTGTATAAAAGACCACTCGGGAGAACAACCTAACCTGTGGGAGGGAAAGGAGTTCCTCAAAAGGGACAGGAAGAAGCTAAAGACTATGCACTCCCTCAGCCGGCTGCCATCGCAGAACGAAGCAGTGCAGCGACGTACTGTAGAAAGGTAAATTAAGTTTTATTCAAAATTAATTAG
>NC_090725.1:145078996-145111496 GCF_036898095.1 Palaemon carinicauda
CTTGTCTTCCAGCTTCCCCAAAAGTATAATCTATATACAGTAAATAGCAAGGGTTTGTATTTAGTGTCAGAACAAAGATTTATTTTATAAAAGTGTATTAATTTTTTCATTAACAGAAAAGGACGTTTACCAATAATTCCATATAAACTCTAAATTCCTTATTTTTCTTCATTGAAATAACAATTTTTCTATTAGAAAATAATTCAAGCATAAGAGAGAGAGAGAGAGAGAGAGAGAGAGAGAGAGAGAGAGAGAGAGAGAGAGAGAGAGAGAGAGAGAGAGAGAGAGACAGACAGACAGACAGACAGACAGACAGACAGACAGACAGAGAGAGAGAGAGAGAGAGTGTGTATGTGTGTGAGAGAGTGAGTTACAAGGAGTTAAAAGGATTTTGGATGTCTCAAAGACTTAATAGTCCATCTGTGGAGACTCCATTTGCTCTTGGGTAGAGTGATTCACTTTAAGCACTCAAGAGAGTTCTCATGATCTTCTCTAACTTATTCATGAATTCATTTACTGTGTTACTGTTTACTACATACGCTGGAAGTCTATTCCATGTATTTGCTATTTTGTATGTAAAGAAACTGCCACATTGATTGGTGTTGTATCTTTTTAATTTCAATTTGTATCCGTTGCTTCTGGATTAATTTGTACTAAGGGTGAATAGATTGTTGTAATCTACTTTTGTTATTCCTTTATGAATTTAGAATGACTCTATCAACTGTCCCTTAGGTTGTAATGTTTGTAGATCAAATACTGTATTTCCCCTGTCATAAGACATTTTCTTCTTGAAAAAGGCTCTTAAAAATCCCCCCGCATCTTTACACTAAGATAAAGTTGTATAGGGGAATCTGGCAACCCTCATACACCTTAGTAATGACATACAAACACTCGAATAAAATATAAGCCTACAATTATTATTCATATGTAATAAATGAATCTATTTTTAATGCACTTTCTTTAATTAATAAAGGCAAAAAGATGTTTTTGTTTTGGTGGACAGTCTGTCTGTCTGTCTGTCTGCCTGTCTTGCAAAGAAGGCCAGATGCAAAGGAAGCATGGTCGATTTGAAAACGTCAGCTCATGAGAGTACTTATCGCGAAATTGCGAAAGGGTCAACTTTTATTCAATATGTTATACGGTTCTCTGTATAGCAAATGGCCGTATCCACGATGATAGAACCCATGAATATCAAGGGCTGACTGTACTGTACTCTACTGTATTCTTTAATGAGCCTTTTTATTCACCCCTGTATTTAAAATGTTTCAATTACTATTATAGCCCTCTGGTTTATTTACTTATATACTATCATAAAAATTTAATACAGTATTGTATAATATATAAGCTAAATTCTTCTTGACAAAAAAAAAAAATTAACGACCAATTTATATTACCTTCATTATAATATCAAATCCCTCCAACAGTTACCTGAACCAATGATACTCCCAGCATAAGGAAGCAGAGCGAAAGCCAGTGCAAAGGAGTGAGCCGTTTCCCAAGAATAACCCAAGAGAAGATGGCTGTAGTCAAAATTTTTAATTGATACGTCACCTAGAGAAGAAAAAAACAAAATGTTAAGTACTGTACAGGAATTCACCTGAGAATATTGCATTTAACACCAATTACACATTAATTAAATGAGGATTGATACTGGAGCTAAACCATAGCATTCACATCAAGCTACAAAAAGAATTCTTGACTAAAATGAATACTGATTTCAATCTTTAAATAAATTAAATTTCCTCATTATTCTTAACAGAGCTTCATTCAATATAAATATAAGAACTTCACCAGATGTATTAATTATGGGAAAATGGCTAAACTACATTAGAAGTATCAAAGGGGGAGTTTAACCAGCCCAATGAGTCAGACTCGACTCTTACAGAGCTGGCCTGATTAACATCAGGAAGAAAAATATTTTTTTCATATTAAAGGTAA
Source organism: Palaemon carinicauda (assembly GCF_036898095.1). Classification (NCBI taxonomy): domain Eukaryota; kingdom Metazoa; phylum Arthropoda; class Malacostraca; order Decapoda; family Palaemonidae; genus Palaemon; species Palaemon carinicauda. The sequence continues at coordinate 145,080,935 of NC_090725.1, forward strand.
ATAAATGAATAAAATAAAATGCACATTAAATATGATGGATACAAATATATATCAAATATAATGTATAAAAAGTAAATGAATTATGAGTAAAAATCTGTGACAAATAGGAATCTAAATTTTATCTATAAAACCTACTGTATGTTTCTTAAAAAAGTTAAAATTCTAAACACAAAGAAATTCCCTGTGTCTGATAAAAGGTCAATAAAACTTTTCTCACTAAGACATGTCGCTTTCTCTCTTAAAAACTTTACAATTGATAAAAATGTGTTTTGTGGTTAAATAGTCACACTCATTGCACCTGGGAACTGCTTCACAAGGTGTGCACATCAAATACAGTAAGGCCTCTAGATATGAAATTAATTGGTTCCGGAGTGGCTTTCGTATCATGATTTTTTCGTATGATGAGTCACATTTTACATGTAAAACGCCTAATTCATTCCAAGCCCTACAAAAACACCACATTAAATTTTATAATAAAAGCTATAACCACAATGAAATACAGCCAAATACATTTGAATCATTCAATACACCTAACCTAACTGTTAATACCTGCCAATGAAGTAGTTATTAGAACATAATGCAATAAGAAATGGAAAATAATACAGTACACTACTGTATATATAAGAAATATACAGTCCGCATGCACTGTACTATTAAGAGTTACCCCTACTAAAAAGAGGTACGTTTTCTATCATGCATAAACATCCAATTTACTTCAACTAGGGCATATTTTTAACAGTAACTTTTATTGATCAGTAATACAATTAATATTCAATGGTGATATGTCAATAAATAACCCAAATGTTTTCATCTACACACTCATACTGTATGTTTAAGCTATTCTATTGTAATACAAGCAAGACTCATTGGTGTTAATATGTATGTGAACTTACTTTATAGAATGAATAAACTTTAATTGTTCAGTAACAAGTTTTGTAGCTGTAATTTATTTACCAAAATGCTGAGGAAGTGCTTGCTTCCGGTACATAGGAGGCAGTGAAGAGGAAGCCTAGCTGAGAATTTAGGGATGGTAAATAAATTCTTTGGCTCCCTGCCCTAAGGAAGGTGTTCTTCTGTCAGTGAGGGCCTGGAAGGCTCTGCTGGTCTGCGAGCGTGATGGTATTTCGCCTCCGGAGGGAGCACATCATGCTCAGTGACAGGTCGTACCTCCTTAGGCACTATCTCGATTGGGGAGGGACGAAAGGAGTCCCTGTAGCAGATTACCCTGTTTTCCTTGGGAGGTGAAAACAGGGTCTGGCCTGTGGGACCTTGAACTGCAATGGGCTACCTTGGATTTCTTGCGCACACTCTTCCCAAGGTCTCTTGCGAGGGGAGAAGGGTTTCTCCTTACCAGAAGGACCCACAGGAGAGGAATCCTTCGAACTCCTCTTAAGGTCGGCAGGAGGGGAAGCCCCAGGGACGAGAGGTGGCAGCAAAGGAATCCTTGGAGTGCCTTCTAAGGACTGGGAGCGGGGAGTGACCTGTGACGGATAATGCATTACATTGAATAATGCTCGAAGCCATGGAGGGTCGCGGGGTTCTGAAGAACTGAGAGGGAGGTCCTCAAGAATACACGGATCCTTGGACTTAGGAACTTTGGAAGGTTTCTTAGCCCTCTTGCCTGTAAGAGGCTTCCCAGTAGGCAAGATTGGTGCAGGCCTACCCTTAGGGATAGGGTCTAGGCGTTGTCACATGGGCAACTGACGTCTCTGAGATGAAGGCAGCCCTTGAGACTGGAGAGACTGATGGATGTCTCTCCTGGTGGAAGGGTTACCCAGGAGGAGTTACCTTCTGCAGCCAAAAACGGCAATGGTATTTCGTCCAAGGATGAGGTAACCACTGGGATGGGGCAAGGAAGGTTTCGAGAGGATGGCAGACCGTGAGAACCCTTTCTAGCACGAGACGTAGGAATGTCAAGCACTGACGCTCTAAACGCATCGCACGATGCTGTTCTGTTGTATGACGCAGCACGAGATTGAGCTGGAGCAAGAGGTAGAAAACCAGGAGGGGGAGGAACCGTAGAGCGTAAACTCCAGTCACGTGACCCATAAGAATCCACGCGACGAGGATCCTGAGGAACCTTGTCACTAACTCCTGTAGGATGGATAACAGGACGAGAGCTGAGAGAACCCGGGGGTTCAGCGTAGCGCCAGTCACGTGAGCCCTGAAGCTCCACACGATGATCCGAAGACACTCGGTCATGAGAGTGAAACTCTACATGACGATGGTCATGAGAACCGATAGGTTCAGCATGATTGCATGAACCCCTAGGATTCATGCGATGAGGAGAGAACTCCTGCAACTAGAACCCAAGGAATCAGCGTAGTGACCGGTACAAGAGCCCAGAGGCATAGAGATACCAGTGTTACAAGACCCATAAGGGTCAACACAAGAGGATACCACAGTTTCCCTGCCACAAGAGCACAAAGGCTCAGCATGACGAAAGGCATGAGAGCCCGAGGGCTCAGCGTAACCTGGGTTGCGAGACCCCGAAGGGTCAGCACAACATGAAATCAAGGTTTCCCTTCCATGAGGCCACAAAAGGTCGGCGTAACGAGATGCACGAGAGCCAGAGTACTCACCGTAACCAGGGTTATGAGACCCCGAATAGTCAGTGTAACGGGAGACCAAAGGTATCCCTGTCACGAGAACCAGAGGGTTCAGTGTGACTGATGGAACGAAAGCCCGAGGGCTCAGTATAACCCTCGCTATGAGAGCCCGGAGGCTCAGCGTAACTGGAACTCAAAAGTTCCAAGTCACGAGAACCCAAAAGTTCAACATGAGAGCCCGAAGACTCACGATCACGCCAGCTCAAAGGGTGATCGTCACGAGACTCAGCAGGTTCAAAAAGACGTCTCCTCATAGCCCGAGGAGGAGAACGTCCGGGATGGAAAGGGGTCACAAACCCTTCCACCCTACTATCCTCTGAAGAGGAATGTAGAGCAGACTCCCCCCGAGAGGGAGACTGATCCAGCTCGAGAGATACCTCCTCCAAAGGGAAGGTTTGTTCTCCTGAACGAGAACATCGCTTAAGACAAGGCTCTCCCTCCGCCCCTGGAGGAGAACCGTAAGCGTACGGGGACCGCCAATGCCAAGAGGAGGTCTTCACTATCGAACGAGAGACTCGTTCCCCAGAAGGGGAAACTTGCCACGGAGAATGCTCTGCCACCGCCCATGGTGGATCAGCAAACTCCTCGGCGTCGGAAACAGACAGAGCCTGACCGACAGGCAGCAGCGCTTGCGCCCACACAAGGAGGATCAACCTCTGCGAAGGAAGGAGATGACTGCCTTTTCTCCACTCCCAACTGAAGGAGCTCGAAGAGAGCTTCCTTCGAAGAGGGACCATCGATGCCCAGCAATGGCCAAAAGGATACAGATCCGAGAAAGAGCAGGCGCTCCCTGGGGGAAGGGAAGAAGTCAACTCACTGGGGGAGTCAATGCCTTCACCTAACCCACAGGGTTAACCTGGAGTCACAAGCCCTGCGCTGCTTCTCAGCCAAGCCCCGGTAGGGCCTGACAGAAGAGCAGCTTCTGAAAGAGATCGGGGGTAGATGAAGCAGAGGCCCACGATTTCTTCAATTTTGAGGAAGACCCCGAATGTGAAAGATCGCGCTTAGTCTTCTTCTTTTTCTTACGCACAAACCTCTCCCAATAGGAGGCAGGCCACTCCCGACACTCAACACAGGTGTCATCCCAAGAACACTGATGGCCCCGGCAAGCGGCACAGGAGGTGAGGGTCCGTCTCAATGGACGATATGAAGGTACAGTAGGATCGGCCTTTGGGACCAGGAACTGCATGTAAACACACGTGTAACAAAAGAAAAAGAAAAAGCGAATTAATTGTTGAGATGTTGTATTGTATATATCTATATCGTTAAAAGTAACAACATCAATCACAATTCTATAAAAAACATGCAGTCACAACTTTACAAAAAACCACTGGCAAAAGCACTCATAACATAACATAAGGTGATGCTACTATAAGTACTGCAGAGAGAGTGAAAAAGTTGAGGTCTGAGAAAGGGGGGGGGGTGAGCAAAGGCAAAACAAAATGGTGTAAAAATCCTGTGAACATTGCATGGGTAGTGAATGGTTCCTGGACATCAGTTTTCAGTGCATCGCATGCTAGTCTCGTTAGTAATTTTTTCACAAAAAGGTAAATATGGAGGGAAGTTTTTGATAGCAGACCGATACAATGCTCATACACCAAATTAAAATTTGATGCTGGCATACCGATTTTCTCATACTCTGAATAACTCACTAACTGAGGTATTATTGTAGATTTTATTTCAGCATTGCCATTTATCCCTGTATTCTCAGCAAGATAAATTGTACTTCACAGTAAAGTTTCATCATTATAGTCAACACACTCGTGAGTGAGAAAAAATGTACTAATGGAAACCACTTCCAAATTCTAAATAAGCTATTCCAACTTGTTGAGTGTTGAGAGGTCAATGACCGGTCTCCAGCCTCCAGACGCCTTCCTTACAAGAAAGTCTACTGAAGAAGCTTAGCGAGCTCATGTCAACCTCCTGAAGTGCACCCTTATGCAAAGCAAGAGCTTTTGTCGACCCCTGGCGATATGATGATGTTGCCAGGGGTGGAATCAGAGTAGGGGGAGATCTGATGAACAGGAGGAAGTATCCGGATTGAATGACCTCAACCGTCCATTTCTCAGCCCTTAGATCCACCACCACCTCTAATAGGCCTTCAGGCATCTCTACGATGGTGGTAAGGTAGGGGAACGCCCATCCTACTGATGGTATTTTCCTCTTCTTTTCCCCTACTTCTACTGCGACCCTCGTTTTACCGGGAGGGGAAAAGTTATGTCGACGAGGTCTTGAGGATGGCCTGCTGCGGGAGAGTCCCTTCTTCCTGCACTGGTCTTCGAACCTGTGATGATTGAGTGGTCACTTTCCCCTTTTCTAATGTCGAAGGCTGGGGTTGAAGAAAAGACACCACCTCTGTAAGATTGAGTCCATTTTTCCACCACAAGCTATACCCTGCTGGTGAGAAGAGAGATTATTCCTTGAAAGAGGAGTTGACTCTTCTCAGAGACCGATCCACTTGTGGAACTTTTAAGTCAGCCTCACGACACTTGAGCACCCAATTGCCCCACTGGTTAGCCACTTGGTGCAACAAAAACTCCCCCACCATACCTCCTGTCAGGGCAATGTCATTAGGGGCCTGTTTCTTGCTAGGGTCTGTTTAGGTCCTCAGCGTCGGCTAGGAACTGACTGTACCCAACCCGCTATCTGCAGTATCCAAGAAGCAACTGCTTGCATAATAGCCATGGCCGTAATTTCCATATCAGACGCCTCTGCCATAGAGAATGAAACTGGAACTACTTACAATCTGACAAGCAATTCGGTGTCATGGTTGCCACTGCAAGATCAAGTGGAAGAGGGTAGGCGAGAGCCTCATGTGTGCAGTAGTATTCCCTTTGTTCAGTAAATTCTGCAAAAATCAAGAGGAAGAATCTCCCCACCCTAAGAGAATCCTTGTTACCGGAGACTTGGGCCTCTACCTTATCTAATGCTTCCCTAGCTAAGACCAACCAGGGTGAGCTTCAGTCTGGATCTCGCAATGCTAGGGGCACGGCAAAGAAGATCTATGGCAAACCTCCTGCCCTTCGGGGGAGAGGCGACTGCCTCTCCTAGGCTGTTAACTTTAATTATAAAACCCAGCACCCTCAGGAACGTCAAGTCAGTCTTCCCTTCTTAATCTGTGTCGTCCTCCCTGGATTGATGGGAGGAGGAAGGGCAAACTGCTGCATCTTGATCTGGGATCCTCATGATCTGGAGCAGATGGGAGAGCCTCAGATTCAGAGATCGAGAGATCGTGGGAGCGGTCTTCCAATCTTTACTCTCCTTTCTGCGGGCACCGGCTGCGAAGGGAAAGATAACTCAACGTCATTCTCCGATCTTCAGGAGCAACGTTGTCAGGAGGGTGGTTATCCAGCCGAATGTCTGCCTTTTGTCTCTTGTCTGGAGGAGATTGTTTTGCTGAAACCTCAATTGGGGACAGAAGTTAATTCTCCACCCATGAGATTTCCCTTGGAGAAAATGACCCACTGTGGGTATGGATGCGTGTCACAATTTTGGGGTGTGACATGAAATCTGCTCCTGCTAGGCTTTCTGGAACTCAACCTGATGGGGATTTTGCTTGACAAAGAGAGGGCAGAAGCATAAATCTCCCTCCTTGAAGCTCCCAATCTTGCTTGGGAGTGAAACTAGTATGATCCCTCCTCTGAAGGAGATGGCATCTAGGCCGAGGGGATATCTTTGGTATGCGTTGTGCGTGTTGGAAATTGGTACCTCATGGCGAGTCTGGGCTGATCCTCCGAAGGATGCCTGGAACGTCCTGCAGACGAATGGCTTCCTTGCCCAGAGCATGATCTTCAGAACTTACTTCATCGGGAGAAGAGCGCTTATGGCGATCAGATGACAAGAGCTTGTGAAAATTAGGTGGAGAGCGCTTCGAGAATGTCATCAAAGCTTGTTGGCGATCACAATCCTCATGACTGGCACAAAAAGGGGGAGCTGCGAGAAATTAGCTTTGAGGACAAACAGCGCAATCCGACAGTTAACGTTGACAACGATCGTGAGGCAAACGAATATTGTCCTCTAAGGGGTGGTCAAAAGACCTTGCTTTGCAGAAGGAAGGCAAGGCGAAGTGCACTTTGAAGACACATAACGAGGTATTACGCATCATGGAGAAAAATTTACTGGAGATCGTTCAACAGGAGAAATTTGATGAGAAAAATAGAAGAATACCAAAGATCAGAGGACTGACGAGTCCACGAGCGTCCAAAAGCACGTCCCGATGATGTACGTGACGGGGAGAGGAAGAGCTCCCTGGAGAAGATTGCGTGAAAGTTGTTCACGTTGGAAAAGCTCTGCGTCTACGAGAGGAGGGATCAGGTGAAGTAATAGAAGCAGGAGCCTGATCCAAGGGGAGTCCCAAGGAGAAGCTCGTCTAGAGGGGCTTTTTGGAGCTAGTCATCCAGCCGGCGAGTCATCCTTCAAGGAAGAAAGAAACCACTCTGAAGGGCAGGTCTAGGCTCCTACTCCAGAAGGATGGGACTGAAGCTCAGGAAGGCAGGACTAAGCTCATCCTCTGCAGACGACGGAATAACGAGTGATCTCCTCAGCAGATATTGAAGGGGCGATGACCTCTGGAAAGTGTCTGGGCACAAGGGCTTGCTGCAGTCTCTTCTCTGATAGGGCACTCTGGATGCTAAAAGAGGACCACAGCACTGGAAGAGCATCAGACCTCTGAAATAAAGAAGGACCCCCTTGCCCAAGGGATTGCCCCAAAGTTGAAGGGCCACCAATCTTATTCGATTGGCCTCTGAGGAAGCCAAGGGAAAAGTGTCACACGGAAGAGCACCGCGAGTGGAAGAAGCCGCCGGGACTGTATTTGACTTCGAGGATAACCCCAAAGGTAATAAATCCCTCGGCTTCTTCTTCCTCCTCCTGCCATATTTCTACCAGTGGGAGGATGACCACTTCCGACAATCATTACACGGTGATACTAGTGTACAGGTATGCCCTCAATATTGAGGATACAACCGATGATAATCCACCTCTGGAGTACTCACAAAAGTGCCGCAGGTCTTGGGCGACACTCCCAGGCATTTCTGTATAACAGGCAGCATCCTAAAAACCAAAGACTCAAAGCAAAAACACCGGAAAGAGAAAAAGTATAAATTATTAGTAAATTTTTCAGTCAGTGAGAATGTGAGCACTTACTGACAGCTGAAATCTAAGAGAGTTGCCAGTTAGCTAGGAGGGCATTACCTCCCTGCTTTGGACAGGTAACTACCTGTTGGTTGTTTACACCTCATAATTTTAACAGGCATGTTCCAGTTTCGCTGTTATCTATTCTCCTAAGTAAAGGACGATGGCTTGCATTCGTGTAGGAACAAATTTGCATTTTCCAACCAGTACAAGGCAGATAAAACATAATCATTGTATATTTGGCAATGCAGCTCCAAGCAGCAGAGCTCCCCTACCTTCCAGTGGTGCTGTTTTTTTTTTTTTTTTTTTTTTTTTTTTCAAAACGTGGTCAAAAACAATATCTAGCATCTCTCTGTGGCCACGCTGACTACGACAACATTTCTTTGTAAAAAAAAAAAAAAAAAAAAAAACTATAACATTGCTTTGAATGTTGGTAATTAAGCTTTGATAACGAATGCAAAATTACCATAAATAAAATATAGAATGATTTTTTTTTTATTTAATCCTTGAACAATAAGATTTTAAATATGTATCAAATTTAGAGTCAAATGTCCTTCCCCTACTGAGTCAACTTTTAAGGAAACAAGTGTTTCTTGAAAACATAACTAAGCGCTTGCAGAAATTCAATGCGACTACAATAGCAACATTGCATTTACCCCCACTGAGTGTGGTCAAGGCGGCAACGTTGCTGCCTACAAAAGGCCATTCGATTGTCCTTGAACCAGAGGAGGAGATGTTATGCTGACTGTCAGCCAGGCATATGATCAATGTAATTTTGTACTTGCATATCGAGTGCTCCTATGTACCATTTAAACTAACATGACAGGTAAATCAGATTCTGTTGTCAAGAGGACACAAATTGAGACTATGTAAAAAGAATGTAAGTCAATGACAGCTATAACAAAGGAGTTAGGAGTCCCTAAAAATATGGTCTACATTTGGTGTAAAAGAGATGAGGGGAGGTGCAATGCAAAGAAAGAAAGGGTCTGGGCATCTAAGGAAAACTACTGACCAGACGAAAAACTTGTTAAAGCAGATTTTAATGGTAAAACCAAGTACATGTATTACCAGCTATGAATTGAAGCAACAGAACTCTGAACTGTTGGGAGAAGTGTCAGAACACACCATACAACATCAACTTAGGAAGGATTTCGGTCTTCCCTGTTACATACCAACTAAGAAGCCTTTGCTATCTGATGCAATTAAGAAGAGGAGGCTTAATTTTAGCAAGAAGTATCAAGGTTGGACTGAGAATGACTGGTCTACAGTAGTATTCAGCAATGAATCATGTTTCTATGTAACATAAAGTGCTGGGAAGATGGTTAAGAGACCTAGATGCTTAAGTCGATTTGACTCAAGTATACAGTCAAGACTTTGAAGCATGCTGCTTACACCACAATCTATCTATCTATCTATCTATATACCAAGGCACTTCCCCCAATTTTGGAGGGTAGCCGACATCAAACAAATAAAAAAAAAGGGGACCTTTCCTCTCTACGCTACCAGCCTGACGAGGAACTCAACCGAGGTCAGCTGGTACTGCTAGGGTGCCACAGCCCACCCTCCCCTGTTATCCACCACAAATGAAGCTTAATAACGCTAGATCCCCTACTGCTGCTACCTCCGCGGTCATCCAAGGCAACCAGAAGAAGCAGCAGGGCCTAACAGAACTGCGGCACAATTGCTCGCCATTCATTCCTATTTCTAGCACGCTCTCTTGCCTCTCTCACATCTATCCTCCTATCACCCAGAGCTTTCTTCACTCCATCCATCCACCAAAACCTTGGCCTTTCTCTTGTACTTCTCCATTCAACTATTGCATTCATCACCTTCTTTAGCAGACAGCCATATTCCATTCTCTCAACATGGCCAAACCACCTCAACACATTCATATCCACTTTAGCTGCTAAATCATTTCTTACACCCGTTATCACCCTCACTAGTACGTTCTAACACTATCTACTTGAGATACACCAGCCCTACTCCTCAGACACTTCATCTCAAACACATTCAATTTCTGTCTCTGCGTCACTTTCATTCCCAACTCCAATCCATACATCACAGTTGGTACAATCACTTTCTCATACAGAACTCTATACATTCATGCCTAACCCTCTATTCTTTACCACTCCCTTCACTGCCCCCAAACACTTTGCATCCTTCATTCACTCTCTGATGTATATCTGCTTCCACTCCATCATTTACTGCAACAACAGCAAATATGGGGGAATTTTAGCAGAAAGGGAGGGAACAGGGGTTTTATGTTTATTTCTTATTGATAAGTACAACAATGAATGAGGATAGGTGCTGTATGTAGAAGTGTTGAAGAATTACTAGTTACCCTTCAAGGGAAACCTGCACATACATATCTTTATGCAAGATGGGTACCGTGTCAAAGGGAAGAAGGCAAAAAAAAAGACAAAAAACTTGAGCTTCTGGACTGACCTGGGGATTCCCCCGACCTCCCTTACTTGCTTACTTTAAGGGCTGCTTTTCCGGTCCTATACATCAGTGGAACCCTACTCTCTACAGGACCTTCACAGTGCAAAATATTCAACACTACACACGGCACTCTTCTTGTTTATTGTCAAATCCACATTATCGAAGCACTTACAGAACAAGAAAGTCTTCAGTTTCCTCTTAAATGCCTTAATATCCTCAGTCTTTCGGATGTCTGGTGGGATCTTATTGTATAGTCTTGGGCCAGAGTCTAGAGCCTATAGTAGACATATATCTAGGTTCCAATAATTTGAAACCATCTGTAACTATTCTTGTGTCAACACAATTTGTTGACTGTACAATATACACCAATTCTCTTGGATATTTTGGAGGTCTGGTTCTGATAACTTGATGGGTTATTTTACATATTTCAAACTCAATTCTTGCTTTAATAGGCAGCCAGTGCAAGTCAATTAGTATAGGAGTGATCCTTCTCAGGGTGGGACACCTTTTATCAGTTTTGCTCCTCTGTTTATTATGTTTTGTAATTTCTTAAGTTGCACTTTTGGTAAATTATAGGTGGAGTTACAGTAGCCATTCCTGGTAATAACAGTTAATCACAAGTTTCTTTACAGAATGTTCATCCAGGTACTCCTTTATAAAACCAATGTTTCTAAGATGATAACCAGCAGTTTTTACTACATTATTTGGACATTGAAAAACAAGTTACAGTCAAGAGATACAGTGAACCCTCGCTACTTCGCGGTTCGACAATCGCGGATTCACCACTTCGCGGGTTTTTTCCATAACCCATATATATATACATATCGCGGATTTTCCGGAAAATTCGAAAATACCGCGAAATCTGAAGACAACCAAATACGATATTTTGTTACCTGTAATTCCATTAATACTGTAATTAGTAATATCTGCTCTTACTGATTGTTCATTGCATTACATATGATATATAATTCAGCACAGAAAGAAATAAAACACGAAAAGAGAATGTGATCATACGATAATGTACTGTATACAGTACGTAGTAAAATTAAATCGAACATGAAACGCAAATCAGATGCAGTCATACAATACGTATTAGAATGGTGTACAGTAAGGCTGCTGTTGACTACTACTGTACGTACAGTACTACAAATGTAATGGATGTGCTTCTTTTCCATGAATCTTTTGTATGTATACGTACGTAGTACAGTACTGTACTGCATCCAATACAGTAATATTCTTTGTTGCAAAAATCACATTTCGAATAAGCGTACGAGAGAGAGAGAGAGAGAGAGAGAGAGAGAGAGAGAGAGAGAGAGAGAGAGAGAGACACACACACACACCCTACAAATGAATAAAACACTGTAGCATATGTAAAGCTATTAAATATTGTTATTACTGTATTATTGTTGTTGTTGTTAATAAAATTATGATTGTTATTATTATCATTATTATTATTATTACAGTACTGTACTGTATTATTATCATTATTTATTACTATTACGGTATTATTAATCTACGTACGTTCGGTATGCGTGGGGCATCTTCTATGAGTTGGTAACCTACGCATCATATACTGTAAGACGGGTTGTGATTGGTTCAAGCGCTGATAGATGACGAATCAGAACTCAAGTTTTGTTATCTAACCTGTGATTGGTGTTTTGCCATCATCTCCTACCCGCAGCATCTAGGTTCTCGCGGGGCTGGATCGTCCACTTTCTCTTACCGCGTATCGCTGAGTAGACGTTCTTAAGTTTGTGAATCTGTGCTGTGTGCGACTTTTTTAAGTTGAACTTTTTGTCAAATCCTACTGTAATGGCTCCCAAGCGTTCTGCTTCTCTTAAGGCTGGTAGTGAGCCTAAACGCCACCGAAGGATGATGACGATAGCTGAGAAGGTTACGCTTCTCGATATGTTAAAAGATGGTAGAAGTTACGCGGCCGCTGGGCGCCATTTTGGCATCAACGAATCTACTGTTCGCTATATCAAGAAGGACGAGGCGAACATTAAAAAGACGGCTGCAATCACCTTTAGCAGATCAGCGAAGCGAGTCGTTACAACGCGTAATAAAACGATCGTACGCATGGAAGGTGCTTTAGCTGTGTGGATTGCCGACTGCCGGAAGAAGAACATAGCGTTGGATACGAACACCATCCAAACAAAGGCTTTGAGCTTATATGAGAATTTTGCTGCAAAGGAACCTAAAGACGACGACGGCAACCATGCTGAAGATGATGATGATGCAGATGATCCTCAACCAGGGACATCCACTGATTCCCAGCCTCAGAAACGTTTTTCCGCCAGCAAAGGATGGTTCGCGAAGTTTCAGAAACGCTTCGCCCTGAAAAGCGTTTCCCTGCATGGGGAGTCTGCTTCTGCTGACACTGCCGCTGCTGAAACTTACGTGAACCAGACGTTCAAGAATATTATCGCCGAAGGTGGATACAAGCCGGAACAAGTCTTTAATATGGATGAGACCGGCTTGTTTTGGAAGAGAATGCCGTCGCGAACTTTCCTGTTCAAAGAGGAAGCCAAAGCCTCTGGCTTTAAAGCATTCAAGGATCGCGTTACCCTCGTGATGTGTGGCAATGCTGCTGGATTTTTGCTAAAGCCGGGGCTTATTTATAAGTCGAAAAATCCCCGCGCTTTGAAAAATAAAAATAAGAATCTCCTTCCCGTGTACTGGATGCATAATCAAAAAGCATGGATTACGAAGATGCTGACCTCCAACTGGTTCCATCAGTGTTTTATCCCGCAAGTCAGCAAATATCTCGTAGAGAAGGGCTTGCCATTCAAGATCCTTCTCCTTATGGATAACGCTGGTGGACACGCAACTGACCTGTCGCATGAGGGCATTCAGGTTGAGTTCCTGCCACCCAACACCACGTCATTAATTCAACCGATGGACCAGGGGGTTACCAGGGCGTTCAAGGCCCTCTACACGAAGAACACCTTGGCGGACCTCGTTGCGTGTGTGGATGCTGCCCAAGATGATGAGGATGAAGATTTTAACTTGAAGGCGTACTGGCGGCAGTACACCATAGCCACGTGCCTGCAGAATATTCAAAAGGCACTTCAAGAGATGAAACCTGCAACCGTGAATGCGAGCTGGAAGAAGTTGTGGCCCGAGATTGTTTACGACGACAAGGTATTTAGTCCGTCGGAAATCCAACACTCTGCAATACGCAAATCTGTGCAGTTGGCTGCCATAATTGGAGGTGACGGGTTTGGCGACATGACGACTGAAGACGTCGACGAGTTGTTGGACTGCCATTCCCAGCCCCTAACTGACGCAGACCTCGAAGACCTGACGAAATCGGCAAGCGAAGAAGAGAGTGAAACCCAGGAAGAGACCCAAGAAAATGTCGAAGAAACGGGCTTAACATTAGAACAGCTTGCCAAGGCCTGCAACCATGCGAAGGAGTTGAAAGAAATGTTGCAAGAGTGGGACGAGGATATGGTTCGCTCGATGCAATTCTGCAACAAGATCGATGAAGACATGACTCCCTACAAAATGCTCTTGGATCGAAAAAAGAAGCAGCGGCAACAACTTCCGATCACAATGTTCTTCCAGCCTCGCAAAAAAGAGCCAGTTCCTCCTGCTAGTACGCCTTCGGAAAAAATTGAAGAAGTTTCCCAGGAAGAAGTTGAAGAGGTGTCCCAGGAAAAGACACCTCCGTCTGAAGAGACGTAAAATACTACCTGGCTGCACAGTAGAACACATCATCAGCTTCATCATCATCATTTCTACTGTGCAGCAAATTCATCGCCATCATCATTCAAGTTTTTCTTCAACTTCTTTCGTGGTGAGTACAGTAACAATCTTTATTTTTTACTTTAATATTCTTACATTCTAAAACTGTATTTGTGCCTGTTTTATAGTTTAGTACTGTACGTACTGTATGCATTAAGTTAAAGGGAAGGTTTTAAAAGTCTACATGTTGTAACCTATCATATTTGTTTTTGTTTAAAATTTACATTTACGTACGTAAAACAATCTCTCTCTCTCTCTCTCTCTCTCTCTCTCTCTCTCTCTCTCTCTCTCTCTCTCTCTCTCTCTCTCTCTCGTAAATTGTTTTCCTGCTTTTCTACGTACAATACTGTATGTGCTGTACAGTACTGTATGATTTTATATAGATACGGTAAATTATATTTGTAAGGTAACATATTTTGTAAATGCTTTTACTGTAAATACTGTACTGTATCATTATTTATCACTATCATCATGCGCGTTAAATGCCTTGTTTGTTCTGAGCGTGGTTGTTTACTGAGCGTACTGTACTTTATGACGCCGTCGTTTCAGGCGGCGTCATAAAGAAAAACATTTCATTTGGAAGTCCTAAGAAAAATACGTAAACTAAAACATTGGTAATAAAAAAATCAACATACAGTACTGTATAATCAATATAATCGATGCAAAAACTAACCTATACATATATGTGTACTGTACACTAAATGAGTTTGTTTCTTCATTATGATCAGAGATGAACGTAAACAAAACATTGGTTGCCATTTTTTATCGTGCTTTTTAGGTGTTTAGGAAACGCATGATATAAAATCGCCTTTAATATTTGTGCCTGTTTTAGTTTAGGGTGCTGTAGTACATGCATTAAGTGTTCTGTACATTAAAGGGTGGTTTGTTAACAGTACTACGTACAAGGGAAGGTTTTAAAAGTCCGAATATACATGTTAAATAAATAGGTAAATATGATGTCACTACTTCGCGGATTTTCACCTATCGCGGCCGCGTCTGGAACCTATCTACTGCGATAAACGAGGGTTCACTATATGCCTAAATCACGAACTTCACTAAATATCGGGGCAGAGTTCTTATTAATGTTTATTTGGATATCACCCAAGCTTCTTACGCTGTTTCTTTCCAACCCACATGAACTCAGTTTTGTTTTCATTTAATTTAGTTGTTTGACTGTCATCCATTCCTATCAATGGCAAGATTTCAGCTTAGAGTTTCAGTAGTGTTGTATATTTCATTTATAGAGAAGTAAAATTGTGTATTATCTGCAAATAGTTTGAACTTTACTCTATGCCTTTGTAGGCCTTTCTATCATCTTGTATCTTAGCCATAATGGTAAGAAGACCATCAAAGACAGAATCATCCATGTCTGGATTCCATCAGATAGAAAACAAATAAAAGTTGTTATGCCTGCCAGGGCACTAACCACCCATTGAAATACTACCGCTAGAGAGTTATTGGATCCTTTGACTGGACAGACAATAATACATTGGATCCCTCTCTATGGTTATGGCTCATTTTTTCTTTGTCTACATACAGTATATATTGAATAGTCTGGCCTATTCTTTACAGGTTCTCATCTTTCCTCATACACCTGACAACAATGAGATCACAATTCTTCTTCGCTTAAGGGGCTAATTACTGTATTGTAATTGTTTAGTGGCTACTTTCCTCTTGGTAAGGGTAAAAGAGAGACTTTAGCTATGGTAAGCAGCTATTCTAGGAGAAGGACACTCCTAAATCAAACCCTTGTTCTCTAGTCTTGGGTAGTGCCATAGCCTCTGTACCATGGTCTTCCACTGTTTTCAGTTAGAGTTATCTTGCTTGAGGGTACACTCGGGCACACTATTCTATCTTATTTTTTTTTCTTCCTCTTGTTTATTTGAAATGGTGTTGGCAGGCTTAATAGAAGGGCCATGGATGCCTGGTGGTTTATCAAGAGGTTGTCTTTTCCATATCTGTTTCATTTTCTTTTCAAAACCATCCTAACTGTCCTCCCTTCTGCTGAAGTGGCTATCCTGGATGGTATTTAGCCTTGCATGGTGTACCAGCTCCTACCTGTTGAACAGTTTTCCCGACTTTTTTTTTCTATAGTCTATATGTTTGATCAATCACTTTATTTATATTTCTGTAAATATTGTTTTTGTTATCATTCTTGTTAATTTAGTTTTTAAGTATTATGTATCTTTTTTATGCTGTCTGGAGACATTAAGCAAAATCCAGGACCAGTACTTTCTAGATTTCCTCGATGTCATCACTGTATTGCAATTATTACAGGGCTGAGACAAGAAACTATGAAGTGGATAGTTACCAACTCCCGGTGTATTACATACACAAGTTAACAGTAGTTCTTAGTTATCCCCTTCCTTTGTCTTCAAAACCTCAAGATTAAATATCTCCAAAAAGAAAAAATGGTTTTAAACATTATTAGTGATGAGTGTGATATGAACAAATCTAAAATTTTAAGACAATTATATTTTTCCCCTATATAAAAACTAAAGTCTTTTATGGGGAATATCTTTTGCCATGTGATGGGTGTGTTCATTGAAGCTTAGTAACAAGGTAAGAAATAGTCATTAGGTGAGCGAGGGAAAGCACCCACAAATCTGATATAAGATCCAACCCTTTTTTCCCTTAGGCATCAAGACTAGAGAGGGGTGGTTGAAGAAATTTTAGTATCACTGGTCAACTAAAAATATTTAATTACTCAAATAATAATCAAATTCAGTCATCTATGAAGAGACTTACTCTTAATTCAGAGGTAGTAGCTCTGAACTGAACGATGAGGTAAGCTCCTAAGAAAGATAGGCTCATGCAACATGCTATCCAGATTAATAAGAAGAATTTGAAGCTAATCAGGCTTGAAACAATACTAATATGATTGAAATGTACTAAAAAAAATTCAGGGTACCAATTTTCCTCTTAGTTACCATAACAAGGGTGGAGGCACATTATTCTCCTTAATTTCTTTTTTTGATTATCCTGTGCATTCTACACCTCAAATGCACAAAAAAATGTGAGCTATAAAAATGTAACTTCACAATTTCCAGCAGAAAAATATCAACTTGAAATAACTTGAACAGGAAACTAAGTCCGTGTCTTTTGTTAAACGTGGAAAAAAGGCAATTTATTTCCAACTTTCACCAACAGATGACATTAGGGAAGATAGTTTACAAAAGATAGCTATCGTTCACAAAGACACATCAAATTGCTATAGATGCAATGCAAACTTCCAGTTTCTTTTCTAATTCTTTCATGTCAAGAACAGTGATGAAGATTCTTTTATAATTCTTTCACATCCTGCACAGTGGTGAAAACTCTTTGTTAATTCTTTCACATTATGAACAGTGAAAATGACACTTTTCTAATGCTTTCACATCATGAACAGCAATGAATGCCCAACAAAGACAAAAATGAAAACATGCCAGATTGAATGTTGGAAAATAATACATTTAGGAAGTGATTTGTATTTTTTCTAGCTTTACAAACTTGGTTCCTTATGAACATGGAATGTATTCAGTGGACCTAAAACAGTCATTGAAATCGTCAGTGAGGTAGTTAATGACATGTGGCGACTCCTCAATTTTGACCTTCAGCACAGGACCGAGGGGTGGTTGAGGGGGAAGTTTAACTTTAAAAAACTTGGGTTTACAGATACAAATATCAAAATTAATTCCAAAATTTGTTATGGTCTTACATAAATATAAAATTTCTATCCTTTAAAATAAGGAAAGACTCGCTTACTGGTAGGTACAAAGTCCCCATATAACAGAACTGGGTGATTCATTTTCTTCACTGGAAAATGCCAGTCACCCTGGTCCCATATAGAAGTGAAGATGACTCTAGTAATCTACCAGCCAATCATAGGGATGAGTACCCTGATAGAGCCTATCTGTACTTGGTTACCTAGTACTGGTCATCAGAAAGAAATTTTCAAGAAACAAAGTACTATAATGGTAAAAAGTAACAACTTTTGCTAGGAAACAAGACAATGGAAAAAAACGTGTTACTTGTATTTAAGAAAAAAGTAATGTCTGTTACATTTGCATACTCTTACCATAAAAAACTAAAAAACACTAGATTTTGAACGTTTGACCTATATCAAAATAATATATTTATTCTATTGAAGAATTAGGGTTATTCATATGTCCAATACATTCTAAAAACTCTGAAATGGTGTTTCTTACTTTTACATGATCATTGCAAAGATGTTGTAGTCACTTCTGCATTTGAATGGCTTTTCTGCTGTTTTTTGTTTGGATACAGTGCCAATAAGGTCTTACTGCACCAAAATGTTGACAGTGCATGACCCTTACGAACCAATGCATGCATTCAAATATAGAGGGTAATGGTGTCCAACCAAGTTAGATAGCTTATTATTCCAACCTTCTCATACATTGTTGGTATAGTTCAGTAGTATTAGGGTTCAACCTAGAACAATTTGCTAACCAGCTGAATTTTTCAGGATTAATGTCAAAGACCATCCTAAACATATTAAAAGTCCCAAAGAATTCGCTTTCTTCAAAATTCAAGATGGCATCTTGATGCAGTTTTACCCATATGATCATATCTAAAGCAGCTAGAATCACTATCTTGGTGTCTATATACATGTTTTGGAGGCCAAGGAATTTGTTTCCACCATTTACAGTGTTGTCAGAATAGTTGCCGGTAGCCACCTTGGATTTTCAAGATGGTATCATGAAACTACATAGTTTTATGCATATGCCCATTTCCAAGGTATCTAAAATCACTATGTTGGTGTCTAAATCTACGTTTTGGAGGCCAAGGAATCCATTTCTGCCATTTACAGTGTTATCAGTATAAAGGCTGGTAGCCATCTTGGATTTTCAAGATGACACCTGTGCAAAATCATATATTAATAAATAAAAGGATTTTATTAAATAACCACAAATATTCACAATATATATTTTTGGCATGTAAGATAATATAATCATTTGTTTTTAATTATAATGTGATAAGCCAGTTTTAGTACAACAATGGTAATACCCTTCAAGTAAAACCTTTCCTATAGTAAAATTAAACTGACTTTCACAAGAATTTTTTAAACAGAATATTGTTGAAGAATCTTTTTCCTAATTATATTTGTACAGAAATTAACAAAAAATCCTAATATTACACAAATAGTCATTTCCCTATATTAGATTAATTTCTTACATCATCTTCATCAAGTATTGCTGGAAGATATTCATCAGTGACTGGTTTGGTGTCTTTACAAGTCTCACCCCTACATTTTAAACACATTGAACTGCAGAAGAGGTCTTGTTTTTTATAACTGCTTGTGTTATTTTTACAGCCATTTTCTCTAGACCTGCATGATACCATGTGGAACAATTTAATTGGTGCAGATGCAACATCCGATTTTATGGGGTTAAGTATTCCATTTACTTCTCATCCTCCCCATTCTAAGGGTAACAGGCTGTTTCCTGACCACTGCTGTATTGTGCGGTATATCTTATACGAATGATGTTTGGCTGCAGCACTTGTTGGTAGTAATGTGGTGAACTGAAATGCAGAGGCCAAGGAAGTACGGGAATTTTACCTTTTATAAGCAGTGTATCGGTGTGCATTTCATGAATTATGACTACCGTATATTTCCGTGTATAAGACGACCTTTGTATAAGACGAGGTAAAATATTAGAGCAAATTTTTATAAATTTATCTCATATCAGTAGTATAAGACGACAGCTCAATCATAAAACCATCTGTGTGAAGCCTAGGCTAGCTTTTGCAACACCAGGTATCTTATGAAATATAGGTTATGTAAAGATGATGATATTACTGTATCCTTATAAATTCAAAATAAATTAAATAACAAAGCAAATCCTTTATCATTGCTTTCCTAGAACACACGTCACCTAGCCTGCACTGTTTTGTTTACGCTTATCAGCTGCTCGCATACGAAATGCCTGTTCCTCCTCTTTTTCTTCTTCTTTTACTGATTCTTCTAATTTCTCAAAACAACCTCCAACAATACGATAATGAACTGTCCCAGGTTTGATGTTTAATATTGATTGGAAAAAAGTTTTACAATTTTTTAAGTTTTAAATGCAATACTGTAATGTGCCATAATTTTTATTGAGAAATAAAGGTTGTACCGTTTGTAATCCAAAATTGTTATTTATAGCTAAAACTAATAATAATTTTTAAATAAATAAATATTATGATATCCTATATGTTATTACTATCGTAATTAACATTAGCATTAAAATTACTGAAAGGTTAGCGAGAGAAAAAGTTGCTAACAACGCAACCAATACTCGATGTTTACATTTTCTCAGCTGTGCTCGTATGGTTAAAAGTTGGTATCTGATAAAGAATTATTCCTCGAATTTATTATTTATGCCATTTTGTAGATATGCCAATAATATATATAGTAAAAATGGCTTTATTACTTTTATTATACTGTACATTTACTGTACATCTTAATGTAAATCTCTTCGTGTGTGTCGGTGGTTATCGCACCTCAACCTAGGCTAGCCTACTGATAAACCTGACATAGAATTCAAGGTGTGAGTTTTATAATGGTAGTATAAGACGACCCCCCATTTTTATTGGTTAAATTTTGGAATATAGGGTTGCCTTATACGCGGAAATATATGGTACTTGCTTGATATAGTCTGAATGGAGCTTTTCTCCTCCTTTTCCTACTTCCTGTGTTTTGTTAGTCAGCAGCAGTTCTAGCTGATGGAAGGCCGACTGTACGTTTGATGGGTCAGGTTTTCAGAGTGCCTGGAGGTGTGACACTAGCTATTCCACCCAGGCTATGTGACTAGTAAGGGTTACCACATTGAAATCAGCATTGTCAAACACAAATTGTGTGAAAACATCTGGATTATATGATGGCCCATCACATGATAAAAATGAATGTTCAAGTCGCTGTTCCTCTCTATAATCATCAGCAAACCCCAAACTGCTCAGAATATCAATTAGTTCATGAGAAGCATATTCACAGTACCAGTGTATGTACATTGCAACTGCAAGCAGCACTGGTGAAATGAAGGTTCTGGGTCTACAAGATGAAATAATGGCATGTGCAATGACTGTATATCTGTTTGTAACCTCATCACTTCTGCCTTTCTGACCTAATAATCTGTGTAAGAAGCGTTCAAGTAAACAAGGTACAGTATCAGGGTATTTCCTCACTCCATTCCTTCCACTGTAAGATATTCATCTAAGTAGGACACTTAAAAATCCAAGATGGCTACCAGCCACTATTCTGACAACACCGTAAACGGCAGAAACGGATTCCTTGGCTTCCAAAACATGAACAATGACACCAAGATAGTGATTCTAAGTGCTTTGGACATGGACGTATGCGTAAAACTATATTATGACCTTGTCTTCGCCGACATCTTGAATTTTGAAGCGAGCAATAAACAGATTCTTCGGGGCTTTTAACATTTATTTAGGATGGTCTTGGCCATCAACCCTAAAAAATCCAGCTTGTTACCAATTTGTTCCAGGTTTTGCCCTATTTAAGGCTAATACTACTGGATTAGTATGGGAGTTTCCTTGTAATGTAGCTTCATGGACATTCCAGACATTAGAGGGATACTTGGGGGTACAAGAAGCAGCATCACACTCTGTGAATCCTTGATCTGTCAGGATTTGTAGCTACAAAAAACGTAGGTTGACTCAAAATAGTCTACCAGCTCTTCTGCCTCTGGGGGACTAATGGTCTTTAAGTACTACATGCCCTCTAGTATCTAAGTGGGCTGGAAGGCAAGTTCATCCACCATACCGCTGAAAAGCCGGGACCCCTGATTTGAATGATAATGTTATGTAAGATCAATCCCTTCAATTTTACACCAACTGCTCTGTGTAAGGTGGTGGAAACATCAGTTGCTATCCCCCTCTCTACCAAAACTGGCACTCAATGCAAGTAAAACAGCATCTTCTTAGTTGCTCACAATTGTCTGTATCCGAAGATTAAATCCTAACTCCAAGCCACGGTCGAAGATAACATTAAACAACTCCGAGTACACTGCTCTTCACTTCTTCTGTAGCAGAGCATAGACACATGAAACATAAGTACTGTATCACTGAATGAAAAACTGAGCAAATAAATCTGAGTTAAATGAGCTGGTGCCATCTTGAAGTTACCATCTATGTAGATGGTCTTTGCAGCTGCTAGACAAATTAGATCCTCTTCTGTTGCAAAGGTAATGATAAAAGAGTCTGCATCTAGGCCATTGTCATACAGGAGGAATTGCTGAGGGTTGGGTCCTAGAGTTACCTTCGACTAGTCTGACAATATAAAGTCGTATATGTTTTCAGGAAATGCAGGTGTGTGCCATTGATACTAGGGATTGCTTTGTTCTCTTCATATGGAAACAGCTTCTGAACATCATGGTCTTGACTAGCAATTGCTTGGTCAAGGATTTGGGTTGGTTTGTTCAAGGAGGTGGCTACATGCTGCTTCATCATGTTACAACACATAGCACAGGTCATGCGTGTTTGGTTAGAAAAGTGTGGCTGTGAGGTAACCCTGCATGTGGATTATCCAACTGGTGTGTAGTGCTTCCTTTACAATTTCTGCTCCCTTTCTCTGAACATTTCCACCAAATATATTCTTTTCGGATCCCAGAATCTTAGTGACACCTTTATTACTCTTTAAGACCTCCAAGCTGCTACTGGCTATGTATCCAGCTACTAATATGAAGTAGGCTAGCATTCTGTTCTGTAAAACTTTAAAATAGAGGGTAAATTATTTTTCAGCAAAACTCCAAATTGGCAATTCATTTGGATAATAGTATAGTTACCTACGGCACTAAGCTGACATGCTTGTTAAGTAATATGCAATAGGCAGTACCAAGTGAGTGACTGGAGTTAACACTCAGTCGATAACTATTAAATCACTTTTCTAGAATCCAATAAGAGTGGAACCTCCTCTCTGCTTTCTTTGGTGAGATATATATATTTTTGTACAGTGAATTTTGTGAATACTTTCAACTTTTCTTTGCATTTGAAGCACACAAATTATCATTAAATGTGGTGTGAAAACCTGGTGATACTTTTTTTTCTTGTTAATTTCTTTCTTATTGCTATTTTTCTTTTTGCTTTCTTTCCCTTATGTTTTTTCTTCTTACTTTTTTTCTGATACTTTCTATTTTAGAATCCCTAGTACTCGGTTGAAAAAGGAATCTTTTTTCCCCCCAAAGGGTAGATGCCATCTGGAGTGAAATACCTGGTGCACGATGGCCATTGACTAGGTATTTATTCAATCAATCATAAAGGGAGAATGGAGGATAACTACTTCCAACAGATCCAGTCTAATAGGAATGATACTTAAAAATGTAGCTTACCAACATCAATGTCAGATCAAGCATGTAATGGTAAAAATGCTTTATCCCCAGGTAAGGAGAAGGCAAGAAGAAGCAGAAGAGCCAGCCCTTCTACCTTTCCTCTACTTCCATAGAACACGTTGCCATGGACAAGAGTCTTACAGTCCCTTATGGGAGCTGGGCTAGCTACATAATTACTAGAGTTGCCACCAAATAGCAAAGAACAAAAGAGCTGAAGGATTTGAGGTATATTCCTTAAAGAAGGATGTGAAGGTTGTTAAACACATCCCAACTCTACCACAGAGCAAAGAACAAAAGTGATGAAGGATTTGGGGGAATATTCCCTTAAAGAAGGATGTGAAGGTTAGTTCAACACATCCAAACTCCATCACTTGTCCAAATACAGATTCTTCAGAGTCTAAGTGGGATCAATACCTGGCTTTGTGACTTCTAGTTTGAGCTGGTACATCGATCCCCTCAAAGGTCGAAATGTATGCTCTTAATTGTTTCATGAAGCCATAAAGAGACAGTGTTCTTCAATACCTCTTTCTTGGTTCTGCCAGTGCTAAGGAAGAAATGCTGACACTCGGGCATGAAATGTCAGATAGCACTACAAATAACCCTCTGGATATAAAAAGCATTTTCTTTCAATTACCACATGACAATGCATATGAGAGAGAGAGAGAGAGAGAGAGAGAGAGAGAGAGAGAGAGAGAGAGAGAGAGAGAGAGAGAGAGAGAGAGAGAGTGTCTCAAACTTGGGGTCATGACAAGACAGGTTCTGAGTTTTGGTCAAAAACACTAGCTCAAAACTAAAAGGAAACTGGGCAACAAGAACAGAGCCATGGATGGGAATCACCAGGGTGTCATCTACTCCACAAAGGAGAGGTGTTGTCAAGAGCCCTATTCTTGAGACTACGACTAGCCTTCCAGGGCTTATCTGACTTCACATTATTATAAGGAGCATCAATCTGAAATGGAAGAGGAGGATGAAGAGCTCGAAGAGAGAGGAACAAATCTCTCTTAAAATATAATCAAGCTCTGCAATGGGAGAAACCACAAGAGTTGCTCCGACAAGAACCACAACACTGGGGGATACTGTGACGGATGCTGCGGAGGCACACTCATTGGCACTTATAACACAAATAGGTGCTAAAGTCACAGGCACAGAGGGAGGGAGTCAAGAGGCCTTGGGTAACAGGAGCAGGGATAACAGGCACCAGAATGACAAAAAGGCCAAATTCATTGATAATTTGTATTTTTCCAAACCAACAAACCTTTAGCTATTTATTTAGGGGTATTACTTTCAGAAAAGCTGAAATGACATGCCATTAAAATATAGCAAAGGTTAACTACCCATTCCGCTAGTTAGCAAGGGTACAGAGGGGTAGCTTGGTCCCGCTCACACACTGGTGATTTAGCTCACTTTGCTTGAAGGTAGGACTTCAAGGGGTATAAATAGCTAAAGGTTTGTATCATTAGGAAAAATACAAATTATTTACGAATTTGTCATTTGTTCTGTAACTGGAATAAAAACCTATGCTATATATTCAGGAGTGACTCACCCATAAGATGGGTGGACGTCCCTGCCAATCTGGCTTTTTGGCTTTGCCCGGGGGCTCCTTATCTAAGTATATTTGTACCCAAAATACAGAGTCCCTGCACCTCGCTAAAACCTTGCTACGCAAGGTCCACGTCCTATGCAAGCTGTGTTGAGATATTTAGAAGTGTGATCGTCCAGGTAGAAGTTATTCAGAGTCTTTTGTAGGAAAAACTGTTGTAACCAGGACTTTTCCAATAACACCTCGCCAGGGTATTATTATTATTATTATTATCATTAATTGCAAAACTACAACCCTAGTTAGAAAAGCAGGATGCTATAAGCCAAGGGGCTGCAACAGGGAAAATAGCCCATTGGGGAAAGGAAACAAGGGAAAATAAAATATTTTAAGAACAGTAACATTAAAATAAATATATCCAATATAAACTATAAAAACTTTAATAAAACAAGTGAAAGAGAAATAAGATAGAATAGTGTGCCTGAGTGTGCCCTCAAGCAAGAGAACTCTGACCCAAGACAGTGGAAGACCATGGTACTGAGGCTATAGCACTACCCAAGACTAGAGAACAATGGTTTGATTTTGGAATGTCCTTTTCCGAGAAGAGCTGCTTACCATAGCTAAAGAGTCTCCTCTACCCTTCCCAAGAGGAAAGTGGACAAATACAGTGCAGTAACTCCTTAGGTGAAGAAGAATTGCTTGGTTATCTATGTTGACAGGTGTATGACAGAGGAGAATATGTAAAGAATAGGCCAGACTATTCGGTGTGTGTGTGTGTGTATGCAGAGGGAAAATGAACCGTAACCAGAGAAGGATCGAATGTAGTACTGTCTGGCCAGTCAAAGAACCCATAACTCTCAAGCGGTATTATCTCAATGGGTGGCTGGTGCCTTGGCCAACCAACTACCAGTAACAGTATTAGCTTAATACTAGGTACACAAGGAAGCATGGTTTACCTGCAGTGGATTGAGGTCAGCTTATGCAGAGAACCCATGATGCTGCTTTCCCCAAGAGAGGGAAGGATGAAGAAAGGATAAGAGCCAGTCAAACCTTTTCATTATCGTACACTAAAATCGAGTAAGAGTACCCTCAACCTTTTGCTCCTTGTCCAATAAGGAGCTTGAGGTACTATACCAGCTGTTGTGCAGCCACCAAAGGGCTGATAGAAAACGTATCGAGCCTCCTGTGGGTCACGTCTTGCAGGTAATGGGTTGCGAAAGTGTTCTGACGTTTCCACACCCTAGTCTGAAGAACCTCCGTCACTGAGAAGTTCCTCTTTAATGCCAGGGATGTAGCTACACCCCTGACATCATGAACTCTGGGGCAAAATGAAGGAGGAGGGTCTGGATTCAGCGCATGGTCTATGACCTTGCGAATCCATGCTGAGATGATGTTCTTGGTGACCCTCCTCTTGGTCCTCCGAGCTGATGAAGAATGCAGGCATACAGGGACGGGCTGCTGTTGTTCTCTTAAGGTACAGCCTCAAACTAGTCACTGGGCAGAGTAAGAGATGATCAGGGTCATCTGTTACAGAACGAAGACTCGTAATCCGAAAGTAGTCGAATCGAGGGTCTGCTATTCCCGGGTTCTGAGTCTCAGCAACAAACTCAGGGCCGAAGCTGAATGTTACCTCTCCCCATCCCCTTGAATGGGCAATGTCGCATGAGAGACCACGGAGTTCACTGTCTCACTTGGCCGAAACAAAGCTAGCAGAAACACCGTCTTCCAGGTTAGGTGGCAATTTGTTGCCTGGCGTAATGGTTCATAGGAAGAGACCTGAGAACTCGAACCACGTTCCATGGGACAGGTCCCACTTCAGACTGAAGACAGGTAAGTTCATAACTCCGTATGAGTAAGAAAAGTTCTAGCGATGAAGAAATGTCCATTTCGTTCAGTCTAAAGGTGAGGCTTAAGGCTGAGCGATAGCCTTTTACTGCCGAAGCCGAGAGGCGCATTTCTTCACGCAAATACACAAGGAACCCCGCTTTTGCTGGAATAGTGGCATCGAGAGGAGAGATACCTATTCCATGACACCAACCACAGAAGACTTTCCACTTTGCCTGGTAGACTGCTGCTGATGACTTTCGCAGGAATCCAGACATACTGCTTGCAACTTGTTGCGAAAATCCTCTCTGAGAGAAGACATGCTGGATAGTCTCCAGGCATGAAGTTGTAGCAAAGCTATGGCTTTGTGGAATATGCTGGCATGTGGTTGTTTTACTCAGTCAGGAGTTCTGTTGTTGGAATGCATCTTGCCAGAGAGCATTGGGGTCTGGGACTGGGGAGTAGTAGAACGGGAGCCTAGCGTTCAGGGCCGTTACGAAGAGATCCACAATTGGAGAACCCAAGTCAGTCAGGACTTTGTTAGCTACTTGATGATCCATAGACTACTCTGTACTCACTATCTGAGATGCTCTGCTCAGGTTGTTAGCGTGCACATTCCTCTTGCTCAGAATGAAGCATGCTGATAGTGGTATCGAGCGAATCTCAGCCCATCTCAATATCTCTACTGCTATATGGGATAGGGCTGCGAAAAAGTACCTCCTTGTTTGTTGATGTAAGCCACTACTGTGGTGTTGTCGCTCATCACCACCACTGAGTGGCTCGCCAGGAACTGTTGGAACTGTTTAAGGGCCAGAAAGACGGCCTTCATCTCCAAGAGATTTATGTAGACGTACTCTTCTGACTCTGACCAGAGGCCTGAGGTCGTGTGGTGCAGCACGTGATCCCCCCACCCATTTTTGAAGCATCTAAGAACAACATCAAATCTAGGGGGAAGACGAGAAGGTCCACTCCCTTTCGTAGGTTCTCGTCTGACACCCACCATTCGAGGTCCGTCTGTTCCGCTGATCCCATGGGGATCCGGATATCCAGGGAATCAAGAACCTGATTCCATCGGGACTTGAGTTAACACTGGAGGGATCTCCTCCTGAGGCGACGGACTGGGAACTAGACGGGCCAGCGATGAAAGGTGGCCAAGGAGACGTAACCACATCTGGGCTGGAAGCTCTTCTCGTCTGAGAAAGCGTCTTGCGACCTTTCTCAGCCTCGATATTCTGTCGTCTGATGGGAAGACTTTGTGCAGATTGGTGTCTAATATCAGGCCTAGGTATACCAGTCTCTGCGTAGGAAGCAAGGAGAACTTCTTAGGGTTAACCATGATCCCCAGATCTTGGTAAAACCTCAAAAGTTTGTCTGGGTGTTGAAGGGTTGACACTGAGTATGCTAGGATTAACCAGTCATCCAGATAACGAAGGAGACAGATACCAATCCTGTGTACCCAAAATGACACCAGGGCAAACACTCTCGTGAAGACTTGAGGTGCTGTGGAAAGACCGAAGCACAGTACCTTGAACTGGTATTTCCTGTTGGCTAGGCTGAATCTCAAGTACTTCCTTGAAGATGGATGGATTGGGCTCTGGAAGTACTCGTCCTTTAGTTCCAGTGTGCACATGAGGTTTGTGGTCTTACCACTAGTCTGGTTGTGTCTGCTGTCTCGATGCTGAACGGAGTTTGTTTGACAAACTTGTTCAGACACCTTTTTCACAAGAGTCGACTGAAGAAGCCTATAAGCCTAGAGACTAGTCGAGGACCTATTGGTGAGCGCCCTTCTTCAACAGGGTCTGGACTTCTGCCAGGAGGGATAGCCCCTTTGCTGATCCCATACCAAAGGAGTCTATTGACAATGGATTCCTGATCAGGGGAGGGAGGGATGTTATGAATGGGACACGATACCCTAAACGAATCACGGAGATTGTTCAGGGTTCGGCCCCGAGTTACTTCCACCTGTCCGAGCAACTTTGTAGGCATTCCCCTAATGGTGGACAAGCAGGGGGAGAGCTTATCCTAGCGTTTGCGGCTTCGGCCGCTCCCTCTAGGATATTTTCTTACCCTGGAGGACTTGGTGCCTTTCCTGTCCTTGGAAGGAAAGGGCTTCTTGGACTCCATTGTCTTCGCTGCTTTTTTTTTTGTTATGGGCTTGGCTGGACGGGACGGCTGAGGAGCTAGTGGTTTATAGGGCTTAGATGTCAAAGCCCTATTGAGGAGGGAGTCCTGATGGGACTTCCTTCATCTCTCAGCAGCAAGTTCCAATTCCTTAGGCTTAAATAGATGGGATCCCTCAAGAGAGGAATTCCTGAGCCGGGCGATTTCAGCATTTGGGACTTGATGGTGGAATCTCTCAGACCCTGCATCCAGACATTTCACAATGGTATTCACCTATAAGTTTGAAACTTGGAAGGGCAAGAAACTCGACTGTGTGGGTGCCTGAGAGCAGGAAAGTCTCCACTGCTTTCCTGGTACATTCCTTGGAGAAATCATCAATTCGTACCAGGATTCCCAAGGTCCCTAACCAGACATCAAGCCATGAAGTAGCTTGCATGGCATACTATGTGACCTCCTGATTAAGGATTTTGGTTGCCGAGAATGAGACCTGTCGGTTAGAGTCTCTCTCTAGAGAGACTCCATTGGTGAGCTCTTTCTTCCAAAAAGTGATGGAGAGAAATACCTTTTCTGCTGGAAACGAGGAGGTGGGAGAAGCTTAGTGGTAGATCCGGAATGTTGGGAGGAGGAGAGCTCAGAGAGCTATAGGGCGATCTTAGCCCTGGCACCCTTCAGCCCAAGACCAAGGCAAGGCTGCACCAGTCTTTGAGGGCTTCTGGTTGCCAAAGACACAGTCTAACACCGTGTCTTTTCCCTCTAGTGGGGGCCATCTCTCGGTCGGTAAACCCGTTGAGAACCCTCATGAGTCAGAACCTGCCAGAATGCATATTACGACTCTTTCTGCTCTCCTTCCGACGTTGGACTTGCAGCAGTCTCCTTCTCCCATCCCCGAGAGCTCTTCTCAGGGTGGGTCGCGGATATCCCTCGAGTGACAGGCTGCATCTGTAGGCTTAGGAATCCTTGAAGAGGACTTCGAAAGAGTCTTGGAGTCCTTAGGTTCCTTCTGAGGAAGGAGATAAAACTCAAGCATTGAATGCCGGATTGTCATGTCCCTCCCGGCTTCCATCGGTGGTGGAGAACTCTCCATGCGAGGCGAAACTTCCTTCGAAGGTGGAAGAGAAAAAGCCCCTTCCTCACGCGACTCCCTCAGCAGAGGTCTGGTAGGAGAGTATCCGGTGGAAGATGCAGAAGGAGCAGGCCTCAATGGCTTAACAGGAGTCAGCTTTACCCTCAGGGAAGAGACCGCGTCTGAAACTCATCCCTTCCTCTTCAGGGGAGAGGAAGAAGCCGTGGTTCCTTGCAGTAGGTCTGCTGGAGCTGTAGGATGCTCCGAAGAGCTGGCAGATAGAGCAGGCTTGAAGGCTTGCACCACTGCTCTGACCATAGTATTCTGAACCACAGCTGTTGGCTGACCGACGCACTGTCAGACAGATCCCCTGAAGGGAAGGGGACCAAAGGTTCCCTGCGAGGAGTCTCTGCTGTTGATTGGTCTGCCCAGGACCCACATAAAGAAGGTCGGCCAAACGATGGTCAGTTTTATTTCCTTCTTTCTTTCTATCCCGTCAACTGAGCCATGGCCCGACCCAGTCTCGTGCGATCTGATAGGACGATGATATTATCTATTTGCATAAATTTTGTTAGTTAACACGTACTGGGATAAATGTTTTTTTTCTATCAATGTATTCAAACAATATCCTAACAAATGATAGTAAAGAATGTAAAGGATTTATTATCAATGTATTCAAACCATATCCTAACATACGATAATGAAGAACGAAAAGTATATTAGTCTTCATTTGATATAATGTATCACAAACTTTTCT
>NC_090725.1:145118996-145133996 GCF_036898095.1 Palaemon carinicauda
GGACTGGTACCGAGATGACATGCACAGGTTTACCAAAACAAGAGCTTTCCAAGGCCATTCCTGCCTTTGGTACTACCCCTTCCCAAAGGGGCTGAAGCCTTCTTAGCAACATACTTTGTGCCTTTTTTGGCTTAGGGCGCACTAACAGGATCACCACTGGAATCACTGACACTGTTGAGACTGGGATCACCACTAAAACAATAAGTCACTAGCACTGGGGACAATGGGGGTGAAGTGGCCTTAGCTTCCCCTCTCCCTCAGATAGACATCAAGGGAATACCTGCATGACCAAAAGATGATGACACTCATCAATAGCAGTCTGTGAGGAAGAACTTCCAGCAAATGTTAGAGTGTGGCAATCACCTCACACTCCGCCAACCCTAAAAAATCTTTATGATGTAGATTTGAGTTCTCCCTGCTCCTGAAACATACTCTCAGAAATCAAACTAGAAACTTTAGTGAACTCTAAGAAGAGTGGACAGTGCTAACAGTCTCTCCAGAATAGTTATGAGTGTTGCCAAGAATGATGCTGTAGATGACTTGGCCTCCCCGCTCCTCAAACAACAAGCCCCACTTTAATCGGACACCACAATCTACACTTTAAAAAGGGGATAAGTGCAAACACTCATGCCCCTAATCGCAAAGTGAATGGATCTATCACCAGTTTAGAAATAAACCGATGCAGTGTCCAACCTATACTCATTCCTGCTTCACTCTATTATTAACACGAAGCCAATATAAACTATTCAAACTAAAAGGTATGAGAAAAAGATTAAGCAGCCTTAGATAGGACAAAACAGGATGACCATATTCACTGTGGCTGAAGATAAAAGTGAAGTCTTTGCCAAAGAGTAGGTGGGGCTACTCACCCATGCTTGCCAATTGCCGTTAGTTACATCGTTAATAACTTCAAAGGACATTCCAGCTCCTCTAAAGCCATTTACTTTTAAAGGACAAAAGGTTGCATACGCATAGGAAGAAAGTAAATAAAAGTGGAATTTCCAGTCCATCATTCACTTTCACAAGTAAAAGGGGTATTCAACACAATTTTGATAATGAGTATGATAAAAGGTTTCCAATTGATATTATAGATTTGATTGTTTTAGAGATAAATCCTAATGCAGAGCAAAACTAACAAGAAAAAGTAATAAGTAAAAAGACAATGGCATTCAACAATGAAAGTTGAAATACAGTTCTTGAAAATTATTATGCTTCAAAGCATTATTAAAAGCCCTGGCACTGGGGACACCGGGGGTGACGTAGCATTAGCTACCCTCTCCCTCAAAAAGACATCGAGAGCCTACCTGCATGACCAAAGTAAGAGGTCTCTCATCGGAGGCAGTCTGCAGGGAAAAGCTGCCAGCAAATATTGTTTTGAATAATTAATTTTTATCTACATTAAGTATTTTTATTTGTTAAAGTTTGATCATTGCTTGATTCTCTAAGAATAATTTTATATGTGAGTAAAAGGGAGATCATTTTAATTAAATAAAGTTTAATATATTTACTTCCGCGCATATTTGGGGTCAAGTTAAAATTAGTGCCAATAATTCTTTTAACTCGCACATGGGAACACTCTACATGAAAAATACTGGTCTGTATTCTTACATAAACAACAAAATGCATATTGTTTTTTCAATGATAAAGGCTATAGTTTAATTGGTGTTTAGTGCAAGGGCTTTTAGATCTCTTCCCCTAACATGTCTTTAACTCAAACAAGGATTAGACTTACTATCCAGCAATTAGGAGTTTTCAAGTAAATAAAAAAACAAGTTTTCAAATAAATAGAGTAATACATCTATAAAGAGCTTCTTGTCTTTTACCTGATAAGTAGCAGCATCAAGGTTGGACAGAGCTATAAATAGCAAGTTGTTCTGAACAACATACAAAAAAGCTGGAATGGCTAACTTTAGTGTCTCCCATACATTCAACACAACATCTCGATAAAGACGATCAAAAGTCACCTTTGCCATTTTACCTGAAACAATGAATAAAATAATAGGATTTCTAAAATAAAATCTTATTAGTTTCATCTCTAATTCTAAAATGTGAGATATTATTCATTCTGAGATTGTGAACAACCTTGCCATTTTACCTGAAACAATTAATAAAATAATAGGATTTCTAAAATAAAATCTTATTAGTTTCATCTCTAATTCTAAAATGTGAGATATTATTCATTCTGATATTGTGAACAACCTAAGACTAAAAATTTACAATTCAAAATTTTCCACTTTCCCTGCCAAGGGACCACCCTCAGAATAAAAATCTAAAACTTAAATTTTTTCCTCTCCCTGCTAAGTATCCTTTCCCAGGGACCACCACTAAACTGCCACCTACCTTGCATATCTCAATCAGACAGTGGAGGTAAAAAAACGGATTTTGAGCGAAGCGAAAAATCTATTTTTGGGTGAGATAGCCATGGCGTCCTGATGGAAGGTTTCTTTTTGGTAGCTTCCTTGGGTATATAACTACTAAATATTCCCAGAGAATTTAACCACAGGTTATCACAGAATTCTAACTTCTGGAGCAAGTATCCTAAAGGTTTCCCTTTAAGACATCGTATATCAACTGGGGACGCATGTATTAATGCGCCACATAGCTATCTACACCCCACATAGAGTTAACACTTCGATGTGTAGGGGCGGAGAATAGCTGGGGAGCCGTTCCACAGCTAATCTCGTTCGTGGCTACTTTTGGTACTCGAGACGTAAACAAACGGGCGCCATTGCTAAATGACGTCACGTCCGACCTCATCCTGAAGCCAGTTGCTTGCCGATCACCATGATACAGCAGAGCAGGGTGGGACCTGAAAAACTGGACGAAGTAGCAGGGAGGGTCCATCAGGACGCCATGGCTATCTCACCCAAAAATAGATTTTCCGTTTTTTGGGCTCAAGCCATGGCGTCCTGATGGAAGAATACCAGAGAATCAATGTATCGTGGTAGATTTTCCCCTTTTAGTGTAAGTGCCGAGGGCTTTGAACAGGTTAGCATAGTAATCTTAATAGAAGAACCGTAGGGAAGAGAACTTCCTGCCCCCCTGGCAGTGAAGTCCCCACGGGCCATGCCGAAGATCAAAGTGGTCATCGAAGGGCTACTCACCTTGCTGGGAGAACATGAAGAACTTGGAGACAAGACTGAATGGTTGGCATTCATATAGGAACATTCTCTAGGGCAGACAAGTGGTGGTTAGGCACTGTATGTTAATAGAGAATCGTCTGGTCTCTAAGATATGAAGTAAGTAAGTATTCGTGTAGGAATATTACATTGCACAGGTGAGTATATAATAAGGGTTGAAACCTTAGTAATCTTCATCGAATATAAGAGGAAGGGGATAATAAAACTATGACAGTCGTGTATTTCATAGTATAAGTAGGAGCGGATTGAGACGCACAAGTAATAAAATAGAAATTTTATTTCACAATTGCAGAATATATTAATGAAATGCAATAAATATGTAAAAGTAATTTACAACAAATTATAATGTACATAGTAATGAAAGACTTGCTCTTGAATCTGAAAGAGAATTTCAAAATTATTAGTAGGCACTCGTTCCAGAGGAACGTCAGTCTTTTAAATTAAAACACATCATGCTCTAGGCATGCGGCACTCGTGTGACGACTATGACATTTCACCTGGGAGAAGAACAGTATATGAAAAAACACTAAGTGTCTTTGAAATCACTACGCATCACGCGAGGGTCAACATAGGCACCCGAGGAGTTAAGAGTCCCAAGTAACTCACTGTTCTATGCAGAGTTAGGTGCAGGTTTCATAACACTACCTGCGGCTACCACAAAATGTTTAACTTCATGCACTTGTTTCGCATAATGTTTGAAGAAAACACGCGAGGATTTCCAGCCTGTGAAACTCTTAAGGCTTTCGAAATCCATACTCTGAAAGAAATTCAGAGACGATGCAACTTTTCTAGGATCATGACCGGCGGGTGTACTGTCAGGATCCGCTCTGCGAATGAAGTAGGTGATTTTCGCTCTTAGTTGTTTCAGTGACAGGTCGCTGCCCGATGTTTCTCCTTTGAAGAGTTGGCCTCCACCAAAGTCCGAAGTTCTACGTAGACCGACCTTGAGGCTCTCTACTGGACATAGAGAGGCATCTTCTTTCAGGGGGCATATTCTCCAAGGGCCCCATCTTTTGGTGGGTAATTCGTTTTTGGCGAGAAACGTCGGATCCGGGAAGAGGGTAAGGTCTACTGAGTCTGTAAACAGGATGTGACCCTCGTCCCTTGATAATGCCACTATTTCGCTGACTCGGGCTCCTGAGGCAAGAGCAAAAAGAAATATAACTTTTTGAGTCAGATCCTTGAGAGGGCACGAATCATTGTCCAAGTTGGAGGCAAAATGGAGCACCTTGTCCAGAGACCAGGGGATCGGTTTTGGTGGGGGTGCTGGGCATAGACGAGCGCATGCTTTCGGCAGTTTATTGAAGATGTCGTTGGACAGATCAATCTGGAAGGCATACATCAGTGGTCTAGTCAAGGCCGATTTGCAAGTAGAAATCGTGTTGGCTGCCAAGCCTTGTCCATGAAGGTGAATAAAGAAGGACATGCAAAAATCAATGGTGATTTCCGTAGGATTTTTTGCCTTGACGAATGAGACCCATTTTCTCCAGGATGATTCGTATTGCCGTCTTGTGGATTCGGTCTTGTATTCCTCGAGGAAGTCTAGACTTTTCTTCGAGATCCCAAACCTTTTCTTCGCGGCTAGGGAGAGAAAATCATGAGATGAAGGTCCTTGATTTTCGATGATGAAGCGAAGACAGTCGACTTCTGTACTTGCTGGGAGAGAACTGGGCCCGGGAGAGGGATCAGCGTGGGCTGCAGCTCCAGGACCAGGGGGTACCAATTGCTCCGGGGCCACTTGGGAGCCACTAGGGCCGCTGTCCCTTTGAAGGTTCTCAGCTTGGAGAGGACTTTCAGCAGAAGGTTGGTGGGAGGGAACAGGTAGATCTTGGACCATCTGTTCCAGTCCAGTGACATGGCGTCCACTGCTTCTGCCTTGGGGTCCTCGTACGGGGCCACATATCGAAGAAGTTGATTGTTGTCGCTCGTTGCGAAGAGATCGATCTGAAGTTCTGGGACTTGGTGAGAGATGAAGGAGAATGATCTTGCGTCTAGAGACCATTCCGACTCTATCGGGCTTGTCCGGGATAGAGCGTCCGCCGTCACGTTGCGGAATCCTTGTAGGTGAACTACAGACAGGTGCCATTTCTTCTTCTCTGCCAGACGGAAGATTGTCAGAAGCACCTGATTTATCTGGGGCGATCTTGAGCCTTGGCGATTGAGACATCGAACTACCACAGAGTTGTCTAGGGTTAGACGAATATGGATCGAGGGAGGCGGGGAGAGTTTCTTCAGCGTTAGAAGGACCGCCATGGCCTCCAAGATGTTGATGTGAAACGTCTTGAATAGGGGAGACCATGTGCCTTGAGCCTGTTTTTGGTGGGAGTAACCTCCCCAACCCTCCAGCGAAGCGTCCGTGTGGATGTTGAGTGATGGAGGTGGGTGTTGAAGAGGGATGGACCTTTTCAGGGCCCTTGCTTCCGACCACGGCTTGAGGAGCAGCCGAAGTCTGTTTGGGAGCCGTCTCTTGAGGTCTCTTCGAGCGATGGATGCAGAACGTCTCCAGACTCCCGCGGCATCCTTTAGCTGTGCACGTAGCACTGGGTTTGTCACTGAGGCGAACTGCAGAGAGCCTAGAACTCATTCCTGCTGACGTCTTGAGATCCGTTTGGATTTCAGAAGTCGCTTGACAGACCCAGCTATTTCCTTCCTTTTCTTCTGGGGGATGGAAAGGCGGTGTGACTGAAGGTTCCACTGGATTCCTAACCATTGGAACTTCTGAGCTGGAGAGGGGCGAGATTTCTTCGCGTTTATCTTGAATCCCAGGTGTTCTAGGAACTGGGTGACTTTGCTGCAGGATCTTAAACAATCCTCGGGCGATGGAGCCCAGACTACCCAGTCGTCGAGGTAGGCCATCACCTGGACGTCTCGGAGGCGGAGCTGTTGTACTATGGCGTCCGCCAGCTTTGTGAAGATCCGAGGGGCCACGTTGAGGCCGAAGGGCATGGCCCTGAAGGCGTAGCTTTTTCTTTGGAGTCGAAATCCTAGGTAGGAGGAAGCGTGGTGGTTCATTGGAACGTGCCAGTAGGCATCCGCCAGGTCTATGGAGACCGTGTAAGAACCTCGAGGCAGAAGGGTCCTTATCTGTTGAAGAGTCAGCATTTTGAACTTCTTGTTCACTATGAACTTGTTGAGGGGGGATAAGTCTAGAATGACTCTGAGCTTGTCGGAGTCCTTCTTGGGGACGCAAAACAGTCTCCCTTGGAACCTGGTTGACTTTACCCTCCTTATCACCTTCTTGTTCAAGAGAACTAGGACATATTCTTCCAGAAGGGGGGTTGATTGTTGGAAGAATTGCTGGAAGGTTGGGGGTGGTTGAGTCCAACTCCAGCCTAGACCCTTCTTGACGATGCTGTGTGCCCAGGGATCGAAGGTCCAACGATCCTGGAATTGGCGGAGTCTTCCTCCCACCGGAAGCACTTCATTGCTTCTGGTGTCCCGAGGGTTTACTGTCTCGGCCGCTAGCTCCCCTTCCTCCTCTGCCTCTGGAGGGACGGCGAGATGCGTCTCTGCCTGCACCTCTGCTTAAGCCTCTACCTTTTGGACGAAAGGTAGTCGTCTGTTGCTCAAAGGCAGGGGTGAAAACCGGTGACTGGGACAAGACCGGTTGGGTGACCAGCTGAAAGGTCTGCTGTGGCTGAGCAGCCACTTGGGGAGTAGCAGGTCCCGGAAACTGCCGTCTCTGTTGACGTTGCTGGGGTTTTGGCTTGGAGGATTTCCTCTTAGGTTGAGGGCCGTCGTCCTGAGAGGATTTCCTCTTCTTCGACATGCCCCACTTGTGGAGAAGGTTCCTGTTCTCTGTGGCGGCCTTGTCGGTGATCTCTTTCACAAGATCAGAGGGAAAGAGGTGCTTACCCCAGATGTTGGAGGAAATCAGCCTCCGGAGTTCGTGTCTCACTGTGGCACTTGAGAACACGAATTCACGACAGGCTCTCCGAGCCTTCATAAAGCTGTACAAGTCCTTAACTACAGTCGCAAGATGCGTTTTGGCGAGCACCATGTAGTGGACGGGGACTCTAGTGTCACCGGCCATGACATCAAGCTGTACCTGGAGGGACATGGATGCGGCGAGCCTTTCCTTCGTGTCTTGATACCGACGAAGGAGATGGTCATTAAGTTTCGGGAGGTCTTCGTTAAACTGACGTCCAGCAACGTCAGGATCTAGTTTTCCCACCACGAAGGTATGCTGGATATCCTTCCAGTGTCGAACATCGGGGGGAGTAACCAGGGAGAAGGGTCTGCACTCCTCCAGTGCAGGGCAAGGTTTCCCTTCTTCCACTGCCTTGTGTACCGCAGCGAAGGCCTTTTCCATGAAGGGGAGGATCGCATCATCGGGTGCGACGTAGGTAGGGTGCTTCTTGCTCAGCGCCGGAAGCTTTGAGCAGGTAAAACCCCTACTTTTAAAAGCGTTGGCCAGCATAGCCTGGGACTTCGGGAGATCGAACACTATCACCTCCTTAGGTTCGGTCTCTTCTTTAGAGGCAGGTTCGGATCGAAGCCGGACGTAACAGTCCGGATAAGCCTCAAAACTCGGGAAGAACTCCACTTTTTCCAGGGTAACCGAGCCGACCTTCTCACTGACGAAGATCCTGCCCGTTGCGATAGGCATATGCTCAGCATACCTCCAGGGGTTGGCATGCGAGCATGCCGGGAGGTCCTTAACCGAAATCCTTTTCGGCTCCTTGGAACTTCCCATGGTCCTGATGTATTCGTGTGTCTCACGGAGTTTCTTGTCCATAAGAGCTTCGAGCATGCGGAACATCTCCTGGGCGCTGGTTGGGATGGGGTCCGGGGTGGCGGAGGTAGACGGGAGAGATACTTCCGTCGGTGTAGGAGTTGGGGCGGTGGTGGAAGGCGGAGCAACCTCTTGCTCCGACTCGGCGTATTCCACTCGGTCCTCCTCATAGTCCAATTCTTCGGCCATGAGGTTCCTCTCCGTTGTCTCCGACACCTCCGACATACGCTCCGCGTTGTCGGTATCCAGGCGACACTCGTGCATGGACTGGGCCATGACAACATCGGGTTCCACCGTGATCTGGACGGTGGGGATCTGATCCTTGGGGACCACAGAGTCTGGGGATGCCTTTGGGAACAGTAAGGCCCTCAAGTCTTCAGTGGCAAGGTACGGTCCAGTGGCGTTCTTCTGGAAGCCACGCACCCATTTGCGTAGCTTCTCTCGAGAAGCGTCCCTAACCTCCGCTGAGGGAGGATTATTGAACGCTTCAACCAGGCGTTCCTGGCAGACCGTACAGTTCTGCGGGTCCCAGAACTTTAGATCACCTCTCTTGTTGGCACAAGGGGCGTGAGTCCTACATGCCGTGTGCCCATAAAAGTGCGGGCGCTTCACTGTACAGAAGCCGTGGTCGCACTTCACGTGCTCCTCCTGTAAGAGAAAGAGAACATGAGTATGGGGGAGTCATAAGAATGACTTCTATTCTAAAGTTAAATATTAAATGATTAATCTTTAACTTAATATTAAGTGGTATAAACAATGTGATGATCAGAGAATGGGCGGAAAAGAAGGAGATAGACACATACTCCGTGTAACCCGCCCGGCTGGTTACCGTAACCTTATCCATAGGCAATTTGTTGTGACCGAGGGCACAGGACAGAATTCAACATAGAATGCCAGGAAGGCAGTGGGAATTCTAGTGGGAATTGCCAAGGATATAAAACTGGTACTGAGGCCACTCAGACCCTAGAATTGGGAACATAGAAGATCCCATAGGGTAACGGTTTCCGGCAACCAGCCGTGCTAAGATACACACAGCATGCTGGAAATCTGTGATATGCAAGAAGACAGCATGGTTACTAATAGAACGGTAAGATAATACCTATCTATTTATGTAATCAAACCATCTGGTTGCGATGTAGGGCTATCAGCATGAGATGATAGCTAGTAGAAGGGGTGCAAGTCGCTTTGACGCCTCCGGAAGACTCCGGCAGACCGGCGGCACGCCGGAGGCCGCTCCAGCAGAGTTTCTGGCATTAGGGAAGACAAATATATAAGTCAGGGGTAATACCAGGATGGCGGCCGCCGGCATAGCGGCGGAACGCCGGTGGGGAGCGGCGGCTCCGGGAGCCGAAGGTTGCCGGCTTGGTGACAGGGACAAGGATGGGTTATAGCAGAACCGGACTGCC
This sequence comes from Palaemon carinicauda, assembly GCF_036898095.1. Taxonomy (NCBI): domain Eukaryota; kingdom Metazoa; phylum Arthropoda; class Malacostraca; order Decapoda; family Palaemonidae; genus Palaemon; species Palaemon carinicauda. The sequence continues at coordinate 145,128,278 of NC_090725.1, forward strand.
GGCAGTGGATGCCGGCACTCCGGGGGCCGGACCGGTGGACGGACGACCGAAGCTATGAGGTAAGAGGGAAGGCCATTGGCTGGACACCGACGGGAGGCGGCAGTCCCCCGGCACACGGAGGACTGATGGCCCAGAGGGCAAGGGATATGTCACCAAGGTGGGAGGTGGGTATCACCGACAGGGGAGGCGGCAAGGGACCGGCACCAGGATAGTGAAAGAGACAGAAGGAGGGATGTAGGGGTACGGCCACGGACCCCAAGACATCCCACCTGAGTGGGTGTACCCATGATAGATGCTAGCCCTATCACCCAGAAGCAGGGGCCGCAGAGGACCGGGAGCCAGGGTAGCCCAAGGGTGGGCTAGGGAACACCCAAGAGGGGGGGGAGAACCCCTATGGACAAAATGCATCTAGTGGCTAACCCCATAGGACACTATGAAGGGTATATGTACCAGAGCGGACTGCACACAGGAGCTCAAGGTAGCCCTATCACTCCACCCTAAGGAGGAGTTGTAGGACAGGGGACAGATGGGTATAGACTAACCTAAGTATAGGCTAGGCCATACAAGAGATAGGTGGGGAGGGGAGAAGAAGAAGGGTCTTCTATGGAGGAGGCTCTGTACCAAAGCGGCCACCAAGGAAGGGAGGACGCTCCCTAGCCTAAGGTAAGGCAGCCTGTCTGAGAACGGTGCATGGGTATCGTTTCAGCAAGGCACAGAACTAACTCCCCCCAAGCCTAACCTAGAGCAGGGATGTTACACCCTGAACTAAGAAGGATGGAAGACGTATCACTATTGCAGGAAAGGTTGGAGACCTAGCCCCAGCAATAGAGGAAGGACGTGCCGTTCCTCATTCTCGGACGCAACCCTAAGGGGGGATCATTCCCTTAGGGAGGACAGAGAAGTGATATATACTCTGATATGAGCTTGATCCCCTTACTTGGTAGGGGGAGCAAGACTACACAGAGGGGATGCCCTAAGGCAGGGGATGAAGGAAGCATATAGGGGTCCTACTTGTAGGTTAGGTTAGAAAGGCACACTATCTAACCTATCCCCTATATGGTCCCTGAAGGCGAAAACACTTGCATCACAGTCAATAGTATTGTAAAATAATGCCACTATCTTCATAATTAAACCTAGGATCACTGAAATATATCATGCATGAACACTGATGTTAGGCGCTCTGGCCTAGGGGCTAGACTAGCGAACTGGAATGGGGTCAGATGATGACCGATAACAAGGCGTCAAAACACGATATATAAAGTTCCTAGCTATGAAGACTAAATAACTAATAGTATCGATTGGTTAATGAGGCCGGAAAACGCTGTTGAGGCTATCTAAATAAGGCATGCAAAACAACAGCGACGCCATAAAATGGCGGGTCCGGTCGAGGCACAGCTCTGCCACAAAACATCAAATATCTCGAAAAGTAAAAGTTACTTTACGGTCAGAGCTTATTTAAACAATACTGGAACCTTGTACTCAACTTTCCAGAAGAAGGCGAGGCCGAGGGTAGAGACATGGCTAAGATGCAAGTCGATAAAGTACGCACAGGGAAAAATCCGACTAGTAAGGCAAGCTACTGGCTTCAGGATGAGGACGGACGTGACGTCATTTAGCAATGGCGCCCGTTTGTTTACGTCTCGAGTACCAAAAGTAGCCACGAACGAGATTAGCTGTGGAACGGCTCCCCAGCTATTCTCCGCCCCTACACATCGAAGTGTTAACTCTATGTGGGGTGTAGATAGCTATGTGGCGCGTTAATACATGCGTCCCCTGTTGATATACGATGTCTTAAAGGGAAACCTTTAGGATACTCGCTCCAGAAGTTAGAATTCTGTGATAACCTGTGGTTAAATTCTCTGGGAATATTTAGTAGTTATATACCCAAGGAAGCTACCAAAAAGGAACCTTCCATCAGGACGCCATGGCTTGAGCCCAAAAAAGTACCTTATAACAAAGAATGTGATTCCGAGTAGTAATGTCCAAACATATCTAAGTGTGAGAAGAGTGTGGGAAGCTATCACAATTTGCTAATTAATTTATATTTTTTCTTAACTACACAAAACTGGATTCTTTAATAGGAAAATGACCAGTGAAAGCTGAATCAGATATTAAGAGGTACTATAGTTACAACTATTGGTAGGTAGTGGCTAGACATTAACTTTTGATCTTACGCCTAGGATTTATGTGGTGGTTGAGACAGGGAGCGTAACTTACAGGAATCATGTTTGTATAGTTAGGAAATATAAAATCAACTTACAAAATTGTGATTTGTTCCTACAAAAATACAAATAATTAGCTTTTAATAAGTCTCATACTTATGAGGAAAGAAGTTCCTAAGAATCAAAACCTTGGAAATGTGAAAACACCTGGTCCTGAAGGTGGGGGCTGGCAGAGAAGATTGGGCCTTTGGAGTGGTTTTTCTGATACTTCAACAAGGAGAATCAACTTATCGGAATACTATTCAATGTGTCTAGAGCAAGAGCAGAGGCAGGAGTGTACCCAAAAGAGGTAGAAGGGAGGGACGATCAGACTTGCCTTCAGAAGCAAAATTACCTTTGGTTCTTGTGCCCCACAAGATGTCGAAGTACCACGTACTTTAACCTTTAAAGAGTGTACAGGAGAGCACAGTATCAGGAAGTGCACAACCTCATTGCATAAGTTCCGGTCACTTGATGGTGTAGCATAGAACCTTGCCATCAATGGCATGCATGTGATAGTACATCTTGGTGTTCAAAGAGCGGTGAGACCAGTCCTGAGTACATTAGTTACTTGTTTCTGTTCCTGAGATTGTGAACGAATGGAAATTTCCTAGCAAGTAGATTGGCCATGCAGGGAAGGAACAGGTAACACATGATCTCATTCCTCAATGCACATGCCCGTGGACGCATCCACAGTAACCTATGGGTCACAAAGTGACCAGTCACAATAGGACAGATCATACGGTGACCAATCAGCGAAAGATCTCTTGGTGATCAACCTCAGGGCGGATGATCATACTCAAGTGAGGGATTGTCTCATTCCCCCATAAAGCAAGGAGACCAAAAGCAAGTTCCTCTCAGCTTACCAAGAGCCAATCCCCCCCTCCCACAACAGAACCAAAGTCTTCTTAGGAAGACAAACTGAGGTGTCTTTTGATCGTCCACAGGAAGAAAGAAGAGAAAGATGTCAACCTTCATCCCTACGGATGATGCTCCTGCTCGGTTTGGTGCAAGACCAAGCACAGATAACAGGAGCATAAGCACAAGAACAAAGTACCACAATACCTCCTGGTCTGAGTTGGTTCTCGGTATTGCACTTATTCTCCCATGCGTAATCAAGGAAAGATTGGCCAGGGTCTCACGCAACTCCAGCATATCAATCTTCTTTGACTTTGACAAATTCTTCTTCTTCTTTAGGGCAGAAGTGGCAGCAGATAAAGTTTCAGCCAAAGGAGAGGCAGAGGAGGAGGAAGAACTAACAGAGGATGAGGAGCACACACAGTTCTTCTTGCCACTCCTCAGGGTCGATGTCTAGGAAGCCAACAACAATACCAAGAAGGGAGAAGCCACACGGGCATCCCAAACCATATATGAGACAGTCCATAACATCCTTAGGTCCAGGTCATCATCATCATTGTTAGTCAGAACAGCATAAGGTGCATCTTGAGGAAAAGGCAAAGAGGTAGTACCTTCACTAGGGGAAGGTGCTACATCTGTTTTTCCTGAGGACAGACTGAGAGTGAGCCAATGTCTCCTTACCTCTATGGACTTCTCCATAGGAAAAAGCCTTAGCAGAATTTGAAGGACAAATAATGGGTCTAGTACTGCCAAAAAAAAAGGAACTACAAAGCTTCTTCAACATCACCTGAGGCAATGCCACCTCTCATACCAAAGAATCCCTCTTAGCCTTCTTCTTCCTCTTCTTGGAGAACTCCACCCGCTGTACATCGGGCCACAACCTGCACTCAGCACAAAGTTATGACTGCAAACAGTCGTGCCCTCGGGAAAAAAAAAAAACGATATGATGGGGAACAATGGAAGGTTTCAACATAAACCTGCCACATTTTTTACAGGTTTACACAGACATATTGTCAATCTTTTACTGGGAAAAGATTAATACAGCCAAAATGAGTAGGCAGTAACAGAACACAAGTAGAGCTGGTGGTTGAAGTCAAAGGTGAATGTTTCGCTGACTGTCGGATGAGCGGAGATTATCACACTCACCTAGCCGAAATTAAAGTTTTCTTTCCATGAATCTTACCTCTGGAAAGCAAAATTATATATTTTAAAAGTAATTTGTATTTTTCCTAGCTATACAAAACTGAGCCATATACAAACAAGTATATGTTTTCTGCAGTACTGAAACGACCAGTTGGTTATTAATGACAGGTTGGTTGAGGAGGGAAACCCCACCCACCTGCCCGTCACAAAACATCTACTTTTGTCCTTAGGCCCAGAATTGAGAGGGGTGGTTGAGGTGGGAAATTTAGTTTAAATGACTCAGGTTTGTATATCTAGAAAAAAAGTTGATTTTCAAATTTTTTTATTTCTTCCTATTGGTATACAGTACAAACCTTTCATCATATAAAATAAGAAGACTAACTAATCTACAAAAGGAAACCACCTTCAAACAAACTGGAAAGCTCTTTTCCCTACTGAACATGTCCTTCCTAGTATTGTCCAGAATAAGGTAGGTGACACCATCAACCTCCTAACAGCTGTTAGGGCCTCAGCCAGAACTGGCCTAAAATGAAGTTACTAATAGGATATGGGAAACCTACTTCTCTAACAGGGAGATGGTAGTGTCAAGCAAGGCAAATAAAGAGGAATGTTTAGAAAACACAGAATGCATCAACCCACTTCCCAAGAGAAAGGAGGAGTTGCTTCTTAGCAAAGTTAGCCTGCAAGAAAGATGCTCCGTTGTGTAACACACCAGCATCAGAAATCTGACCATCATGTAAAGGTTGCAGATGCTCCATCATACTGAGAAGACATAAAAAAGGTGGAAAAAAGTATTCTACTTTACATTGAGACTTATGCAGAACTTTTTAATTTAGGCACGATGCATAATGAGTCCTGTGAGGGAGCTGGGAATGTTACACAACTACTAAGAAGTCACCTTAGGACCCAAGGAAATGGTTCCAAGGGCCTGTGTGCAATATGTGTAAGATAGAGCAAGGCAAAGGTGGTCCAATACTTTCAGACCCAACCTTCAGCTCCAAGTACAGGTGGCATCAAAACTGATGCAACAGATTGCAAAATTTATTGTATGTAGTTCATCAGAAACTAGTGGAGTTGCCAGTTAACATATATATATATATATATATATATATATATATATATATATATATATATATATATATATATATATATATATATATATATATATATTATTATTATTATTATTATTATCATCCTCTTTATCCGAAAATAAGTATGTGATTAACTGTAACACCACAGGAGGCATTTCCCTAGTGAATGGTCAATATTAGTTCATTAATTGTTAATTAAAAGAAAAGAAAAAGAATTCCCCCATAAAAACATATGCGGCTTTCAATTTGTGATATCGAGTGTTCAGCATTCAGTGGCAACAGGAACCACCGAGTGCATGACCATTAGCCTAATGTGATTGCAAATTACTTTTATAGCACTATATTGAAATCTATTATGATTTCTTTTATAAAGCACAAAGAAATTTAGCACCTGATTAAATGAAATATTAATAAGACTCCAGTTGG